>NC_050446.1:8417778-8465278 GCF_903995425.1 Onychomys torridus | reverse complement strand
TCCTTATCCCTTCCATCATCCCAACCTGTACAGGTGGCCAGGAGAAGGTCCACAGGGAAAGCAGGCCGCTGGGAAAGGCCCTTCTGGAAACTCCTTGCTGTTTGGAGGCACACATGGAGGAGGAACCAGCTTGGGTATGTCCCTGGCCTGCTTTGCTTTCCACTGTGATAAAGACCAAAAGCAACTTGTGGAGGAAAGGGTTAATTTGGTTTACATATGCCAATCACAGTCCATTATTAAGGGAAGTCGAGGCAGGAGCTCAAAGAGGGCAGGACCCGGAGGCAGAAGCTGAAGCAGAGGCCATGGAGGGTGTAGCTGACCAGCCTTTTCCCCATGGCTTCCCAGCCCGTCTTCTTATACAACCTGCTCAGGGGTGGCACCACCCCCATGGGCTGGACCCCCCACATCAGTCAATAGCCAGGAAAATGTCCCACAGACTTGCCTACAGTACAGTCTGATGGAGGCGTTTTCTCAGTTGAGGCCCCTCTTCCCAGCCGACCCCAGCTTGTGTCAAGCTGATGAAAATCATCCAGCACAGCCCCCTTCCTGGAGGCCACCGGGGAAGTATCCAGCAGGCTCCCGTTTTACACAGAAATAAACTGAAGCCCAGAAGCCCAGAGAGGTCAGTCAACAGCTGGGGATAGAGCTGAATGGTAGAGGGTTTGCCTAGCATGTGCGGAGTCCTCCTGGACTCGGTGCCCAGTGCTGGAGAGGCAGAGACACACAGAGAGACAGAGAGAATACGATAGGTTTGATGGTTGCTTTGCAGGTGTTCAGGTCTTCTGTTCTGGAGAATGGAAATAAATGCTTTCTTCTTTTCAAAATCTCATGCCTGCCACAGTGACTCTGAAAGTGGACTGTTGAATGCTCACAAGGCCAAGGCTCAGTTCCAGATGGAACAGTCAGGCAAGCCCAGGTTACATCCTGGCATGGGGGAACTGGTCCACTGTCGTCTTTCTGTCCCTTGAGTCAGGACGTAAAGGGGGAGTCATGGCCCTTACCTCCCAGGAGTCAGGGCACAGATTCCTCAAGCTGAGCAAGGGCCTTTCCAGTGGTTCTGCAGGTGAATGTCCCATTGCTGAGGCCCAAGCCTGGCAGTGGTGAGGGTAGATCTCCCCAGGGACCCAGTGTCTTCTCTCATTCCCTCATCTGTGCCTGACCAGGCACATATGCGTTGTCCCGTTACAGACAAACGATAAGGTCAGCTACTTAGGTACATAGGTACTTGAAGTTCTACCTGGGTGACAGCCAAGTCTGCCCACCCCTTGACTGTCAATGGCAGGTAGAGCTATGAACCTTACCTCATGGTGAGTATTCTGTCCCCAGCTTGGTTCCTGGGACATAGTAGGTGATGAACAGAGCAGTCTCTCACTGTGGTCAGGGACCCGACCAGCATCCCTGTGCATACCATGAGCCATTTAAGTAGCTGTGGACCTTGAGTCTCACTGGGGCATGTCTCTCATTTCCTGGTTTCCACCTGTCCTGACTCACCCTCTAGGCCTTCATTGCTCCATCATGGACCCCCATCCTGGTGGACCAGCAGTGAAGTTACCTAGCTTCATACCTGCCGGTTCCCAGAAAGACAGCTTGACTTGGACCCAGGCAGGGGGCCCTCGAGTGTACACACACACACACACACACACACACACACACACACACACACACACACCTTTCCCAAAGCAAGGGCAGCACCGCCCTTGCCTGCTTGGGGAGTGGATTGAAGCATGGATGCAGTTGCCTGGTTTCCATTAATTGGGTCTACGAGGGTTTCTATTTTCTCCCAGAATACCGATTGATCTAGGCGAGGTAAACAGCACCGCCAAAATTGGGGGGGGTGCTGAGGGAGGTGGGGATAACTGATGTGACTTGACATTTACTCAGAGAGGGGGGAGGGAGGAGCTGAGTCACACAGCAGAGCAGCCTCAGCCCACAGGTTCTGCAGAAGGAGCCTGTGAGGGAGGCAGGGAGGCGGGCAGGAGGGAGCCAGCAAGCCTCTGATCCGGTTTAACAGACCCTGGGGAGTCCTGGGGGGCTCTCCACACCGGGGGGGGGGGCACTGGTTTTTTAATGGCTGTGTGCATAACTTTGGAGGTGGGAGCCCTGGATGGGGGTGGGACAGAGCTGATGGCATTCAGTGCAGCACTGAGTCCCCCTCTCCTGTGCTCTACCCCCTCTTCCCCCCCTTCTCTCTCTTCTTCCTTCCTTCTCCTTCCTCTCCCTCTCTCTCCCTCCCCTTCTCTCTAATTTTTTGTAAATCTCAGATCACCTTGCAAATGAGAGGAAGCGGGGCTGGAGAGGCGATAGGCAGGAAGGAGGGGGTGCTTGGTATCTCATCCTTCCTTCCTCCTCCAAAAACCCCTGCTCAACAATTTCTGCTCCTGGATGACTCAGTTTCCCTACTTAGTGCCACTTGCATTAGCATCTGCAGGGGGCATGGTGACAATTGGGGAGCTGCAGATCCAGGGGAAGGCCACAGTTAGAGGCCTTGCTCCCTCAAAACTCTGGCCCCTAGTTACCCTTCACTCCCACCACCTGCCACAGCCGGGAAGTCCTCTCCATCCACCCATCAAGAGTGCTGGTGGCTCAGTCCCGAGGGAACTATCTACCTAGCCTGGCTTCCCTGGGTGGCCTTGTCCCTTCCTGCCTGGGACATCACTCTACTGGGCTCCCATGCTGTAGCTTACTCTTTTTCCTGTTGCTTAGGATTTGGCTGTCCTGACTGCCCTGGGGGGAGAGGGGGACGACTCTTCCTTTAAATATCAGAGGGCAGGTTTTATTTTATTTTATTTTATTTTCAGTTTCCACAATTCAACACCAAATACATCCATCCCCCAAACCTTCATCTGGCCTCATATTCTCTGTACTCCTTGTCTCAGAGCCTGTGACACTTGAGCCTGGCCTTTCCCAGGCCCCTCCCTCACTGCAGCCTCCCCAAGAGCCATCTGCATCGAGTGTGCCTGTCTTCTTCAGTGGCTCTCACCCCAACTTGTCCTTCCTGTAGCCCCAGCACCAGGCTCCTGTCCCTACATCCAGGCTGGGTTCTCGGCCTCTGTGGCTGCCACTCTGCTCAGTGGCCAGGGACCTTCTTAGTGATGACCGTCAGGCGAAAGGGTGGTTTTCTCGGTGGCTCTGGGCTTCTGGGTTTCTGTGACGCCTGCTGTCTACTAACTAGCTTCCCTTGGAGCTGTTGTGGCTACTGTCTGTCTTCAGGACTGGGCCCTGCTTACCCGTGGTGCTCTGCACAGCGTCTGTGTGGCAGACTGAGGTCTGGATGGTTTTCATCTCTCTTCAGGCCACAGTTTGTTGTTCCGGGGTCACTCACTGAATACCATCTCTCTTTCCGTGCTACAGGGGATAGAACCCAGGATTTCACACAAGTTAATCGAGTACTCTATCCACAAGCCACACCCACAGAATCCTTTCTTAAACGTTCCTGTCTTCTTCCTCTCTCTGAGGGCCGATAGAACTCCATCTTTTCTAGGCTGCCTCTCACATGCAACCCTCTCCATTCTATGCGTCTCTGAAATGCATGTTGGATATTTTGTTTTAAATTTTATTTTTCCCCAACTTAATATTTTTATTAATTATTTGGGAATTTACATACAATGCATCCTTATCACACTCACTTCCCATTCCCATTCCTCCCAGGTCCACCCCCCCCCCCTTGTCCCCCCCCCCCCAAAAAAAAAAAAAAAAAAAACTCCACCAAGTCCAATTTGTGTTGCCCATATACTCACTGGAGCATGGTCAGAGTCCCAGTGGCCAGCCCCTTAAAGAACACTGAGTCCTTGGCCGGGCAGTGGTGGCGCACGCCTTTAATCCCAGCACTTGGGAGGCAGAGGCAGGTGGATTTCTGTGAGTTCGAGGCCAGCCTGGTCTCCAAAGTGAGTTCCAGGAAAGGCGCAGAGCTACACAGAGAAACCCTGTCTTGAAAAACCAAAACCAACCAACCAACCAAACAAACAAACAAAAAGATGCCAATGTGTAGCTCTTCACTGTTGTTGGCTTCTAGGGGCAAGTGAGGACTCAGTGTTCTGTTTGTTTGTTTGTTTGTTTGTTTGTTTGTTTGAGACAGGGTTTCCCTGTGTGCTCTGCACCTTTTCCTGGAGCTCTCTTTGTAGCCCAGGCTGGCCTCAAACTCACAAAGATCCGCCTGCCTCTGCCTCCCAAGTGCTGGGATTAAAGGCGTTCGCCACCACTGCCTGGCTATGTCGGCATCTTTATCACAGTGTCCCGTCCGTGCCCACCCCCCCCCCCCCACACACAGGGTTTCTCTGTGTAGCTTTGAGCCTTTCCTGGAACTTGCTCTGTAGACCAGGCTGGCCTTGAACTCACAGAGAGCCACCTGGCTCTGCCTCCCGAGTGCTGGGATTAAAGGCATGTGCCACCACTGCCCAGTTTATCACAGTTTTTAAAGGACTCTCTTCAACAGCTTCCTGTGTGACTGTTTCTTTTTCTTTTTTGGAGGGGGAAAGTTGTCACAGAAGCCCCTAGTGCCTCTCATTCTCAGTTATGACTCCACAGCAAAAGAAGCTTCCTTGCCCATGACAGCCAGTGGCAACATGGATGGTGGACTTCCATATGGTTTCCAGTGGCCGCACAGATCGTGGACATCGACTTGGTTGCCGGCAGCAGCATGGACCACAGACATCAACGACGTCTCTGTTGGCAGCATAGACCACAGACATTGTCATGGTCTCTGGTAGCAGCATGGACCAGAGAAGCCTTTCAAGGAGGCTTGGTCCAGAAAATGAACCATTCTTTTGCTTGGATATCTTGTTGTGGCTCAGAGTCAGGGTGATTGTGTGGTTGGGCATCATGTTCAGGGTGGTGGTGGTGGTGGTCAGGACTGTTGCCAGCTCCAGGCTGCTGTACACACCCTGCCCTCTTCACTGGCTGCCCTGCAGTATCCCGGGCATGACCATCAAGTTTGCAGCTCAGCAACGACTTGCTCCTCTGCCCTCCACCATGTCTCTAGTCCTGCTTCTCTCCACAATGCACAGCCTCCCTCCCACCATCTTTCCCATCTCTCTATCACACATTAGTTTATTAAGGTGGTACTGCAATCTGCTGTGTGTCACACAGTATATTATTTTGTCCAAACAGCTTTACATGAAAATACTTATTGCAACAAATCATTGAGCTGGTGCAAGGTTTCTGAAGCACCATAACACTGGAATATTACTGAGACTCATCTGGGATAGCCTGTTGTTGCCCAGAATCAGGGTGGGCAGTGAGTCCAGGGGCAGGCCCTGGGTGGAACCTGTGCTTTCCTCCCCACAGTGGTGGCAGTGGCGTGGCTCCATGTCACAGACCTTACATTTTATTTTGAAAGATTTATTTTATGTGTATGATATTTTGTCTGAATGTGTGTATGTGTGTCTACCATGTGTGTGCCTGGTGCCCACAGAGATCAGAAGAGGCATCAGATCACTTAGAGCTGGAATCATAGATGGTTGTGAGCTGACTTGTAGGTGCTGGGAACCTAACCTGCCTCTTCTGCAGGAGTAGCAAGTGCTCTTAACAGCGGAGCCATATCTCAGTTCATTTAACTTCTAAAACATTTTGGGGGGCATGCTTACTGTACATGTGGAGGTCAGAGGACAATTGTGGAGGTCAGTTCTCTCCTTCCACTGTGTGAGTTCCAGGGATTGAAGTCAAGTGTCCAAGTTTCGTGGCAAGCATCTTTATGGTATGAATCATCTCGCTGGACCTGGATATTTCCTTCTGACCTATCTTCTTTTAACCTAATTCTTTCTTTGGCTAAATTGAATCTGTTCTCCAACCATCCCTAGACTATCTTTCATTCCTTGTTTTTAATCCTTTGTTACTCAGAGAGAGAGGAGAAAGGGAAGACGTGAGTCACTTGGAGGATCAGCCCACAGATGCCCCAGGAGTAAGCACCACTGATGCAGCTGAGCAAGAGGTCCCAAAGCTTTCGTTTTCCAGTGTCACAGACTGCAGGGAACCCCGGGGGGTTCTCCATCCTGAGAGGAGGTCCCTGAGTCCTTCAGTGGCCATGTGTGGCTCTGGATGTGCAGTCCTTGAAGGCAGATGGGACACAGGCCCATGAACTCATATACAAAGAATGGATATTGTGAGCAAACTGTTCCAAAGTTCAGTGATTAGACACCAAAATCCAAGTGTGCACAGCACCATCACCAATGGGTCAGAGATAAAATCTCAGCATTTATTTATTTACATATTGACTTATTGTATTGCTGGGGATCAAATGCAGCTACGCGGATACGCAGGCTAGTGCTCTACCATTCAGCTGTATCCTTGGCCTCTGAATTTTTCCCTTTCTTTTTTTCTGCTTTGTTTTTCATTTTTTGTTTTTTGAGACAGGGTTTCTCTGTGTAGCCCTGACTGTCTGGGAACTTGCTCTGTAGACCAGGCTGGCCTCAAACTCAGAGATCTGCCTGCCTCTGCCTCCCGAGTGCTGGGATTAAAGGAGTTATGCCACCACTGCTGGTGAATCTCTTCATTTTTAATTTCAATTACTGTTACATTTATAACACTATTCCTTTTTATTTATTTTTATTTTATTTATTTATTCTTTGTTGCAGGAACATATCTTTAATAAGATCTTTATTGACAGATAATTCACACGATATACAATTTTCCTGTTTGCACAATTTGATAGACTTTAGTCCAGCATCCTCATAGGCCCATGACATCACTGTCTTCAATTTTTTTCTTTTCTTTCTTTCTTTCTTTCTTTTTTTTTTTGAATGCCGAATGCCGTTTATTTGAAGGAGGGAGGAGGTCTTAAATACAGGCTTAGAGCACAATGGGAGAACCTGGAGGGCAGAAGTTCACTACTGATGTTTTACAATCTTGCATCTAAGCTATTAATGCCCAATATGCTGGATACACAGACAAGGAACTTCCCTTAAGCATTCAGGAGGGTGGAATCTCGCAGGGAATTAGCATAGGGAGGATGTCAAGGTCAAGGTCAGCAAGCAAGGCAACAGTTACCCAAAACGGGGACCAGGAACCTACAGGTCCTTCCTTTTACTAAAAAATGAGCTTCTGACTTAGGTTGCGTGGGACGTCAGCAGGTCACCTTACCCGTCATGGAGACACCTGCCCAGGCCACACAGGTGCGCTGTCTTAGGTTGGTGAGCACCTCCCCACTCCCTCACCCCACCCCCCACCCCCCAGGCATTACCCATCTCTGAATACTCATTTTCATACAGGCTCAATCGTGTGAGAGCTGTAGCAGGAATCTTAAAGGTACTTATTAATAAAATCAAACCTGAGGCCAGTTATTGGGGTGAATGCTGGAAGATCAGAGAAGCAGAACAAGCCACAGCTACCTCGCCTTGCCAGTTCCTCAGCTGATCCTGTTTCCTCAGACTGGAAGCTTCTGAGTCCTCATCCAGAATGAATCTCAGCTGAACTGTGCTTCTACAAAGCCTAAAAACGTAACCATCCAAATGCTTCTAGTTTCTGGTTCTCAGGCCTTGTATACCTTTCTATTTTCTGCCCTCACTCCCTGGGATTAAAGGCGTGTGTCACCATACTTGGCTGTATTCTTGAACAGATGGATTTCTGCCTCTGGAATGCTAGGATTAAAGGCGTGTGCTACCACTGCCTATCCTCAAGTTTAATACTGTGGCTGTTCTGTCTCTGACCCCAGATAGGTTTATTAGGGTGCATAATATTTTGGGGAACACAATACCACCACGATTCTTTTTCAAATTTTATATTTTTATTTACTTTTATTGTGTGAAGGTTTTGCCTTGCATGCATGTCTGCTTGCTGTGTGTGTGCCTGGTCCCTGAGGAGGTCAGAAGAGGGTGTCAGAACTGGAGTCACAGAAGATTGTGAGCCACTGTGTGGGTGTTGGGACAAGGACAAGATCTTCCAACATAGCTCAGGCTGCCCTTGAATTTGCAAGCCTCCTGCTTCAGCCTCCTGAGTGCTGGAGATTACAGACGTGTGTCACCATGCCCGGCCAATATTTAAACTTTTTGTCGTTGTTGTTGTTGTTTTCAGACAGGGTTCCTGGCTGTCCCGGAACTCTCTCAGTAGCCCAGCCTGGCCTGGAACTCACAGAGATCTGCCTGCCTCTGCCTCCCAAGTGCTGGGATCAAAGGTGTGTGCCACCACCACCCAGCCAGCATTTCAACTTTTAAGGCTTTCTTCAGCTTGAAGGCTGGTAAGAATAATCCATCATTGTCACAAAAACCCTGCAGTGACCTGAACAGGCATATGGCTGCTCCTCATCTGTGTGAGTCTAGGCAGCCCACCTTCACAGTGTCTTCCAAGGACCTGGCAGGTCAGGCCTGGCTGCTTCTCTACAAGCCCACTCTGTTCCTTCACACTCAGCTATCTTGTGCCTGACGTGCTCTTGTTTTTGGGTGTGAGCAGGTGCTGAGACAACAGCCTGGCTGAGGTCTGTTTGCCTCCCTAGCTTGGCAACCACCTCCACACGGTGGTGAGGCTGGGCCCAGGAGGAGGCTGCAGACACAGACAGGCGAAGATTTTGGAAGGAGTCTAAAATTGATGGACAGCTCTGGCAATGTTACCTCTGGGGCTGAGAGCAGGAGAAACTGAGTCTCTGCTGACACCTCTGGAGGTAAAAGGGTATCCTTGTAGATGAAGGAAGTCTGGAGGAGAAGCCAGCCTGGTGGGGTGCTGGAGGGCTCGGCATCCAGAGCTCCAGTTTGGGCCAAGGTGTCCCTGGGTCAGGCAAGAGGATATATTCAGCTTCCAGGAAGGTGGCTGGAATTTAGAGACCAGGGATGATACCGTAGCTACTTACACGGCCCAGCCTCCAGCTTCAGTGGGTTTGGGGGGCTCTTTTCTGAGGATCCTTTCCTCTTGGAGGGACTTAGGGAGACACTGGAAACAGCCTCATCTGCTTCTCTCCTTCGCTATCCACCATGAGTTGAACAAATAATGGCTCGGTTATCACCTGTTTGGTCATGAGCTACAGTTTCTTACGCTGACCACTCAACCATACCTTCACTCTGAAGAGGCTCAAGCTTGTTCCACTTGCTCAGCCACAGAACCAGACTCATCTTCCACAATGTGCTCAGGATAGGATAAGTCTGAGGCTCACAGTGTCCCCTGACATGTCCCTAGTGGCGTTTACTCCTTTCTGTGTGCCCACGACAGGGATGGGAGCCTTCCAAGTAGGAATTTGTCATGTCTAGAGCAGTGCCTGGACATTAAGCTTCCAGAACCTTCTGTTTCTTTGTGTTTCTCACCAAGGGCCACTGGCCTTTCCATGAAAAAGAGCTGATGGCAACCAAGTCCTCACCAGATCTGCCATCTAAAACCGCCACAGTGTAGGCCCTCCATCTCCGCACTGAGGTGCCCACCTGGGCCTAACGTGGAGCTTCATTAAGATTTCCATAGGAGCTGAGACCCCCCCCTCAAGGTGAAGGCTCATGGAAGTCCATTAATGAAATCCAGGCCTGGGGGAAATGGTCTTTTCCTGTTGGAGTTTGCAGGGATGATGGGGACACCTCTGCCCACTGTAAGAGTGTGTTCAAATCTGGGAAATGACTCCTGTGTGTCCACATGCCTACCAGACCCCTGTGTAAGCCTCCAGGACCCTGACCCGACTACCCCAGCGGCTCTCTCCTGCCTCCTGCCCAGATGTGCTCTGAATGGCCAGCTCTTTCCTAACGGTTAGAACAGACTTAGCTTCTTAGCTATTTCTACTCATGACCCCTTTCACCTGAAGGAAACTTACACAGCCCTGGGTGTATAAGTATATAAAATTGGCATGTAAACATTAACAGACATATTTATAAGGGAATTTTTATTTATTTATTTATTTTTTATTTTTTGAGACAGGGTTTCTCTGTGTAGCTTTGTGCCTTTTCCTGGAACTCACTTGGTAGCCCAGGCTGGTCTCGAACTCACAGAGATCCGCCTGCCTCTGCCTCCCGAGTGCTGGGATTAAAGGTGTGCACCACCACCGCCCGGCAAGGGAATTACTTTAAAAACAATTCTTTGTCATACTTAGAAGTTTACCATTTACTCAAGATGAAAGCAAGTCTGTATACTGATGAGATAATGGTGTGTCTGCTTATTTCACACAAAGAGTTAAATGTTCCCTAACTGACTGTAGGGCCATAGAACATCTTTAACACTTTCTCAGACTGGATCAAGATTTTAAAAATAGATTTATTTTTATTATTTTTAAATTATATACATATGTATGTGTGTGTGTGTGCGCCTCATATCTGCACATGTGAGTGCAGATTCCCGTGGAGGCCAAAGAGGGCAGCAGATTCTCCTGGAGCTGGAGTTATAACCAGTTGTGAGCCGTCCTACTGTATTAATCTCCCTCCCTCCCCCCCCCTCCTTCCCCCTCCCTCCCTCCCCCTCCTCCCTCCCTCCCTCTCCCTCCCCCCTCTCTCCCCCCTCCCCCTCCCTCCCTCCCCCCTCCCTCCCCCCTCCCTCCCTTCCTTCTGTCTTTCCTTCCGTCCTTCCTTTTTGAGACAGAGTTTCTCTATGTAGTCCTGGCTGTCCCAGAACTCACTAAGTAGACCAGGCTGGCCTCAAACCCACAGAGATCTGCCTGCCTCTGGCTCTGAGTGCTGGGATTAAAAGCGTGCGCCTTCACACCTGGCCTGGTTAATTTTTGTTGCTGTGATAAAACATGCAACTCACAGAAGGAAGGGTTTATTTGGGCTTATGGTTCTGAAGGGATGAAAGTCCGTCGCGATGGAGAAGCAGCCACAGTGGCAGGGGCAGCTGAGAGCTTACACCTTGAACAGATGGAAGGAAACAGGGAAAGGGGCACTTCCCAGCCGGCCACAGGGACCACCTCCTTTAACAAGGCCACACCTCCTAGACATCCCAAACAGCACCACCCCCCGGGAGCCAAACATCCGAGCCCCAGACCAAAACACGCGTGCCGGGAAATGAACCCTGCTGCCCACCCTCAAGAGCAGTACATGCTCTTAGCTGCTGAGCCGTCTCTCTAGTCCCCACTGATCAACTTTTTAATTTTATATTTGTCTTCAGTTCCGAGAACACTGCAAAGCAGTGTGTAAACACATGGTACAGAATGGCAGAGGTGTGCTTAGAGCCATTTCAGAAACTGCTGGGGATTCTGTTTTAATCTCAAGTCAAAATTCATTTAACCATTTTTAAAAACGAAAGTCAAGTCAGCAATTCAGTGTTTTGTTTTGTCCTTAAACCAGGCACTCTAACATAAGACAGCACACAGGTCTGCTGATGCATGCTGAGAAATGACTGGAGGAGAAGCAGGGAAGTTCTCGATTTCTGTGATTAACCCTTGTTCCTATAAGAACAGTGAACACCGTGGGCGTAGTAAAAACTGACTGACAGCTCAGAATGGGCTTGAATCCGGGTTCAGGTGTGTCAAGCAGTGCTCATTGGCCCTCGGGGGCAAGAGGCAGGCACAAGGCACCATGTGCCTGTTGTGTGTCCAGAACTAGACTGCATTGAGGTCACACTATGCCCCACGACTGTCAACACCTCGCCTAGAATTCATGACTTGTTGATTCTGATTCCCTTTTTGGTTATTCTGCATCCAGAATTTTACTGTGGCCAAGGTGGTTTGTTGTTTGTTTGCTTATTTGTTTTTGTTTTGTTTTGTTTGTTTTTGGTGACCCCCCCCTCCCCTGCCACATTTAATCACAGAGTCCCACGTGAGGTCACAATGATCGTCTCCCAAGCTGTGGTTTAGCTGTTGCCTCCGTAAAGAGGACAGACCTGTTTGAGATCGGGCCCTCTGTCCAGCATTTCCACCCCATCCCAAGCACTGGCAAAGCCCTCTCTCTCTTCCTGTCTTTCTGTTTTCTGCCTTTCTATGCAGGAGCGTTTCCAAAGAGCCAGGTCTGGGGAGGTGACGTCTGCGCTGGGTGCTTCTCAGCTGTTTGGGGTTAAGTTTGGAAGCTGAATTGTTTGTTCATGAAGCCATTTGGGCTGTCTCTCCATGGGATGGATGGTACCTGCGTCACCAGCACCAGCTCCGCTACAAAGCAGAAGCACCGAAAGGGCAACTTATTCCCCCAGCTCCCCCCCCCCCCCAGAACCCAGGACCCAGACTTCTGTTATGTGGGGCACCATTTGCCAATGCACTGGCTGATGCTTTAACAAGTATTTGGAGGTCCAGAAATGGGGTTCACTGTTATCCTCAGCCCGTGTCTAAGGTCCCCTGGAGCCCCTGTCCTCAGAGGTAACTGCTTAGGGGGAAATAAAAGAACAAGCCGCCGTCCTGGTGGAGGGTCTGCAGGACAGACAGAGGCAGTGGGGACCAGGGCAGGATTCAGTTTCTAGACCCCAGCTGGAAGAAGTCCTGGCTTCCCAGTTGGGTAGAATTAAGACAGTTTTCTCTGCGATCACTGTTTATAGGAGTTCACAGTAACAGAGTCTTAACTTCTACCGTTTGGCCCCAAAGCCACGAAAGCTAGAGGAAACATGACTTAAGAGCGTCTAGAAGGTTCCAGGTCTCACACTGGCCATAGCTTAGGAAGCAACTCCAGGGCCACTCAGGTATCCCTCAGTTGCAGAGGACAGAGTAGGCATTCTGGGATGCTTATGAGTCTGCACCATAGACGCCCAGGGTCCAATATGATCCACTCCTGGTCCCGCCAACCTGGTGACCCAAGGAGGATCTCGGGGGCCCACATGGTAGAAGGAAAGAACCAACTTCCTTAAGTTGTCCTCTGACATCCACACACACACATGGCATGCGTGTTCCCTCTCCTAGTTAACAAAATAATAGTAAAATGTAGTTCAGAAAATGAGGGACTGGCAAGGTGGTTCAGCAGTTAAGATATTTCCGTTTGCGTAGAGGATCTGAATTCAGTTCCCAGCATCCAAGTTGAGTGGCTCACCAGATGCCTATAACTCCAGCTCTTGGGGATCCAAAGTCTATGAACTCTGTCTGAGTAACTGCATTCATTTGCACAAATTCACACACACACACACACACACACACACACACACACACAATTTTTTAAAGTAATGTTAAAACTTTAAAGGAGGGGCTAAGGGGACTGCAGCTCCATGGCAGAGTGCATGCCTTGCTTGCATGAGGCCATAGGTTCAATTCCCAGCACTGCCCCCGCAAAGAAAAAATTAAAGGAGGGTGAGGGGCATGCTGGAGTGCCTGGGGTGCTCACAGCTCTAGGTGTCCTGGTGAGGAACCAGGGGCATCTGGGAGGAGGGAACCTCAACTGAGAAGACACGCCCCCCAACTGGTCTGCCCAGAACCAGCCTAGTGTGCATTTTCTTGATTAGCCAGGCAGGAAGGATAGGGTAGGCGGGACAAGGAAGAGGAGAAGGCTGGGAAAAGGAAGGCCGAGGAGAGAGATACTGCCAGCTGTGGCCAATCAGCACCTTATTTATTTTAACCAATCGGAGCAACACATTTGACATACAGAACATCCCACAGCAGATGTGGGAGGGCCCAGCTCCCCGGGTAGGTAGTCGTGGGTGCTTTGCCAAAATAGACTGAGCAAACCATGAGGAGCAAGCCAGTAAGCAGCACCCCTCCATGGTCTCTGCATCAGCTCCTGCCCCAAGGTTCCTGCCCTAACTTCCCTTTATGATGGGCTGTGACGGGGATGTGTCAGCTGAAATAAACCCTTTCCTCCCCAAGTTACTTCTGGTCATGGTGTTTATCACAGCAGCAGAAAGCAAACAAAGACACTCAGGGGAAGAAAAGAAAAAGATAAAGAAAAACTATGTTAATTCTATTCCATTAGCATCAACAAGAATAAAACACTGAGGAATTAATTTAACACAGAAGTGTAAAATGGACATATGATAAATTCTACAATCTCTCTGTAAAGTGTGCTTGATAATGGCTTTTTTTTTCTTTAACTTGTAGGCTGCAGTGGCCTGCATGGCTCCTGCTCCTGAATCCTCACTGGAATAAGGCTCCGGCCTTTTAGAGGTGGCTCCCCTCCCAGCAAGCCAGGGTGAGTATGCAGCCAATGTCAGATCTCAGATGTCACCAGGCACAGGTTAAAGATTCAGAGAGGCTGGCCGGGTGTGGTAGGACACTTTAATCTCCAGCACTCAGGAGACAGAGGCAGGCAGATCTTGTGAGTTCAAGGACAGCCTGGTCTATATAGTGAATTCTAGGAGAGCCAGGGCTACACAGTAAGACACTCCCCTCCCCAGCCCCTGCCCAGAGAGAGAGGTGGGAGAGGGAGACAGACAAAGGTAGGGGGTGGGGAATGTAGGGAGTCACACTAAACACTTCACACAGACATACCCTGTCATCCTTACCAGGGCCTGGAGGGTGACTGTCCCATCTGTATTTACATGTGGGGAAGCTCATAATAGCATGGAGATGAAATGACCTGCCTGAGGTCACCCTGTGGTTCTTGATGGGGGGTGGGTGACAGACTGTGTCCCACTCCTGCTTCCTTTTTGTCCTTATTTTCCCTCCTGAGCACGGTGTGGAGGCTCCTCATGTTCCTTCTGCCTTTAAAAAGCTTTTTACGGCTTCGGGGTGGCCGGGACAACTGGTGTCCACTGTCTGTAGCTCAGCTCGACCTCCTGACCCTCGCAGTGGTAAAGTTGTTATTTTTCTTTGTGAACCGTGTAACACACCTGTACTTTTGTGTATAGATCATTATGGGTGGAATCAAGATGGTCAACCAAGACTTCAGACATGGGAGCTGAGATGGTTCCTGGGCTTCAGAAAGACGTGATAGCTTTTCCAGGAGTGGAAGATTTCTCTGCCTCTATGTGGCTGTTTCTCAAGTCTGACAAAATATTCCATAATAAAAAATTTTCAAAGAGTCATTTCCTGTTTATTGTTTACACTCTCTCTCTTTCTCCAGGGTTTTATGTAGCTCAGGCTATCCTCAAACTCACTATGTAGCCAAGGCTGGCCTTGAACTGTTCATTCTCCTGCCTCCACCTCCTGAGCGCAGGTGTTCCAGGATTCAGAACTACACCTGGCCGGGTCTTTTATTTAGATACCGAGGTGTTGGCCTGTGCTTGAACTTGGGGCTGATTCCTCCAGAGCTGCCCCCAGCATCTCCTCTTTCCTGATACCTGCAGTTGATTTGTGTTAACCCTAATCTTTGCTGCCCGCCTAGGACTCGAGACCTTGGCAGTTTTGTGTGTGTGTGTGTGTGTGTGTGTGTGTGTGTGTGTGTGTGTAGTTATCCAAGTGTGTGGAGATCAGAGGACAACCTCAAATATTCCTCAAGCACTGTACATCTTTTTTAATTTTTTTGAGACAAAGTCTCTCACTGGCTTGAGATTCCCCAAGTAGACTAGGCTGGCTGACCATCAAGTCCAGCTTCCACCCATAAGTCTTTATCATTTTTATCTTTTAATTGCTCACAGATGTATGAAACTCTAGATTTTACTTTGTTTCTTCTCTCTAATTCTTTGGGTCATCAAAAGTCCTTCCAGCCTTTCCCTGTCATGGTGGCATGAAGCTGTCTACTAGTGGTGGGATCTAGTGTGTTCTTGGGAACAAAATAAAAGAAAGCCATCAACCCGTACAGGCACCCGCTGTGAGCTGTGACTTGACAGTTTTAGAGTGGCCACGGCCACCCTCCCTTGAGTGCCAGTGTGGCACCTCTTTGTACCTCCTCCTGGCATGGCCCCTGACTAGGACACTGCCCTTGCTTCCCAGGGCTGGGAACAGGGTTTAAGCGCCTCTTAGATCTGGGTCAAATCTCTGCCTGGGCACGCTGACAAAATGATGGCGCTGCTTTGAAAATGTGAAATGGATCACAGGGTTAAACACAGGAGGCCGAGACTACTAAACTCTTGGAAGTGGGCTGGTGAGATGGACACACTGGTTAGGGCACCTGCTCCCAAGCCTGACAACCTGAGTTCATTTCTGGGGCCCGCACGGTGGACGGAGGGAACTGTCTACTGCCTGTGATTCTTGTCTTTGGACAGCCACATGCGTCTATGCGTGAGCACGTCCCCTCTAGTAAAATGCAATAAAACATTTAAAAACCCTTAATAGATGGATAAGACAATGTAAAAATGGGCAAAGAATTCAACTGGAAATATCTTCAAAAATTTCTACAAATTGTGCAGTCCTTAGTCACTGAGGGAAGGCAGATCAACATCATTAGGGGATAGCACGTCACCCTGCTGGGGTGGCCAGCACAGAAGAGAGTAAGAAGTGTTAGTAAGACTCCAGAGGAGTCTGCCCTGGTGTCTCAGTGCCGAACTGGAAAGGGATGGTGTTGCTTTGAACAGCCTGGCAGTTCCCCAAAATGGTCCCCAGGAAGTGAACTATCAGTCTGACCATCCCACTCCCATGGATGGATCTGTCCATCACTTTTCTCTCTGAGGAGAGCAACACGGAGCAGGAGCAATTAATGGAGGACGAGCTTTTGTTGGCTCACAGTTTCAGGTCGTCATGATAGGGAAGGCACGCAGCAGAAACACAGGGCAGCTGGTCATGGTGTGCGCTCAGCAGGAGGCGGATGGCAAGTTCTGGCCAGTTATAAACCTAGGGCTCCTTCAGAGGACCCAAGTAAACCACAGCCGCCTGTTACTTAAACCCCAGGGGATCTGACACCCTCTTCTGGCTTTCATGAGTATGTACACATATGTATACACACACACACACACACACACACACACACACACACTCACACACACACTCCTACAAATAATATAAATCTTCTCAAAACAAAACAAGGTAGATGATACCTGAGACACAACACCAGAGGTTGACCTCTGACTTCCACACATACACTTCCGTGCACACCTACACACTGACACATGGACACACAAAAGTGAGTTTTCCAGAGTGTGAACTGTATCCGTGAGGCGGCTGCTTTAAAAGTAAGGGCTTGACTCTGGTCCTCAGTAATCCTAGGGATGGAGGAATGAGGGAGGTGACTCCGTGCTGTAGTGGACACACAAGCCTAGCTGTGGCTGTTCCCACAACAGCCCACTGGCTTTGTCAATTAACCAAAAATGTGACCACAGAAGTTTACAAAGTAGCAGGAGATAACAGCAGCATGCAACATACAGACTTTAGATCCTAGTTGGAGTGAATTCTTTAACACGGCATGGAGGAGACTCCCTAGAAATTAGATAGTGTTTGAACATTAGATGTTACAGTGGGGGACTCTAAGGCTGTGTTCTCCCATGCTTCCTGTGGCCATGGTGGCTGCTCATAACACTTGATAGCTCTGTGTGTGTGTGTGTGTGTGTGTGTGTGTGTGTGTGTGTGTGAGAGAGAGAGAGAGAGAGAGAGAGAGAGAGAGAGAGAGAGAGAGAGAGAGAGATCCAGTGCACACGCTGCTGTGAGCTTGCCTGCTCTCAGGCTACCCCAGCATCCCATCTTGAGCTGGAGTTTTTTTTTTTCTTCCTTTCCAGACCACAGTGGACACTGGGCTGTCCTTGCATCGGCCACAGCCTCACACAGTCCACATTCAGTTCTCTACCTCTGCCCCCGCTCCGGATGTCCAGGAGCCAGACTCAGCAGCCTGGGAAGGCAGACAATGGGACTCTTGGAGGCCTGGCTGGGGTCGGGCTCAGCAGGGACCTGTGGCTGAGGCCACCACAGAAGGCTGCTTGTGGCTGGGCCTGGCAGCGGCTAGAGCAAGGTCCTGCTCAGGTCAGTTCCTGAGGACCCCACCCTGGGCTCAGCCTGGGCACAGGGTTTCTGTGGAGCTGAGAGGAGAGCTTCAGGAGGTCAGGTTTATTTTGAGGCCCAAGGAGGAAGGGAAGAAAATGAATCCCAGCCTTTAGCTTCCACCATGTGCCTTTACCCAGCTCTTTTGTTTTTGGTTTTGTTTGTTTGTTTGTTTTTAAACAGGGTTTCTCTGTGTAGCCCTGGCTCTGTGGAATTCACAGATATCCACCTCTGCCTTCCAAGTGTTAAAAGTGTATGCCAAACACACCTAGCTCTTTACCTAGCTCTTAAATCCCCATGCTAGCTGTGAGTCAGAGGATCATGGGGCAATGCAGCTGTGTCTGCTCATCTGTACAATGGGGACATATGGTCTGAGGGGACCAGGAGACACATCTCTCAGCACTAGATACACATATGGTGCCTGTTATCTTCTTTTCCTTTCCTGCTGAAGGGTCTCTCTCTCTCTCTCTCTCACACACACACACACACACACACACACACACACACACACTCATCCTTTAGACTGCAGGGCCCAGAAGGCCATCTGTAGCACACTCAGGTCTCACCACTGTCTGGGAGAGGAGAGCTGGCAGAGCCCAGCCAGCCCCTTGCTTCTGGACAACAGCCTCCCCGCTCCAGATCCGGGTCCCTTGGAGGGCTCCTCGGATGGCCCTGGACCCCAGCCTTCACACCAGGGCTCTGCTGCAGTCTCCGTGCTGGTTCTGGTGGTGGGAGGAGTCTGGGCCTCTCCCAGGACTCCTGCTTCTGCCTCCTGCCTCCCTGTGCCTGGAGCGGGCAGATGGGCTGCTGACTAAGTGTGTGGTTCCCGCTTGTAGTCTCCAGGGAGCACAGCCCTGGTTCAAGTCTGGAAACATCCCAATGGCAGGGGCCCTAAGAGAGGGAGAGATAGCGGTCTAGCTACCTGCTTCTCCTGGAAGCTAAGGGACCAGGTCTCCCCCTTCCTGTCCCCTGGATGTCCTTGAAGCTATTTTTATATGTTGCTGGAAACCAGAATTACAGCCAGAGCTGAGGCGCTAGGAGGTTTCCCTGATGCTCTGGGTCTTGCCTCGGGGAGCAAGGGCCTTTACGGGAAGATTGGTGGAGGTGGACCAGGAGTCCACAGTGCAGGTGGGAGCGTGGGTCCCCGGTCAGTGGAGGAGGTCATTACTAGCAGGTCCCTAATTGGCACACAGGTGAGAAACAGTGATTCAGGAAGGCTGTGGTACCTGTGACATTCAGTCAGTTAGTCACCCCCCTTTTTTTTTTTAGACAGCATCTCACTATGTAGTCCTGGGAACTCTATGCAGAGCAGGCTGGCCTCCAATTTACAGAGATCAGCTTGTCTCCTGCTTCCAGGGAGCTTGGATTAAAGGCCTGCTTTTTAAAATGACATCTATCTTTCTGTTTTTGTGTGTAGGGTGATGTGACAGGTGCACACTTGTGAAGGTCATGACAACAGGCAGGAACTGGATCTCTTCTCCCACCACGAGGCTCCTAAGAAGCAAATTCAGATTGTCAGGCTTGGTGGCAAGCACCTTTACCCCCTGAGCCCTCTTGCCAGCCCAACACCTAGCCTCCTCGGGCCTTTAAGAAGGAACCCTCCCGGGGACCAGGAAGCAGGGCTGGGGTTGAGAGAGTGTTGCCCAGAAGCAGGGGTCTTGCTGGGCTCTGCTGGTCTAGGTTCAGGACGAGGTCACCTACTAACGAGTCCTGTGTTCCAGGCACACACATTCATGTTCTGTCTCAATCCTCCCCTGGTTCCCACTGCACAGAGCAGACACACATTCCCAGCTTCTCCAGACCTCATGTCTGAGAGGTTTGACCTGGTGCTCAGCGCTGCCTTCTTGGCCTGCCCTTCTCTGCCTGGCCAGCATCTTCCGAGGAGCTGAGAGAGGATCCAGAGGGAGGAAGATCCCAGAGCTGGAGGTGTGCACCAGCTGGGTCAGCTCCAGCTTCCACTTTGCTGAGATCTCCGGGCAAACAAAAGAAGCAAACTGGAGTAGCAGAGCCCTGGGGCTGTGCTGTGGAAAGAGTAGCTGAAAGGTGTGTGCAGAGGCAGCAGGGTGGGAGATGTGGGGTCCAGAAGCCCTGGGCTGAAGATGACCGCCCAGGGTACATAAGGTAGACTCCCTTACCACTGTCTGAGGGACACAAAGACAAGAGCCTGGAAATTCCTAGAGCGAGTTCTTGGCTGCTGCCCTGAATTGTAGAGACCGGGAAGCAACAGCGTGCAGATGGCAGGAGCTACTGGGTCACGGGACACGGTCAAGGGTGTCCGTGATCTGATGTCTTTAGTTCTTCAGTGCATTTCCCTTCCCAGCTCCTTTCCCAGGGTCTGCTTTCCCAGGTCCCCGTCCTGATGGCTGTCCCCAAGGTGCTTTGTTACCTGAGCATCTGGTCCCTTGTCCTTGTTACCTGGCTTGCTCTTGCTTGGTGTGTGTATGTGCGTGATATGTGTGCTGAGTGTGGTGAGTGTGGTGTGTGTGTGTGTGCAAAGTGTGATATGTGTGTGTGGTATATGTGTGGTGTGTGTGCAGAGTGTGATATGTGTATGTGGTATATGTGTGGTGTGTGTGCAGAGTGTAATGTGTGGTATATGTATGTGTGATATATGTCCAGTATGTCTGTGTGATGTGTGTGTGTGTGTGTGTGTGTGTGTGTGTGTGTGTGTGTTGGTATGTTTGTGGGGGGATTGAGAGTACGGGGTTTGTGATATGTGTGTAGTGTGTGTGTATGGTATTTGTATATGTTGGTGTGTGTGGGGGGGGATATGGTGTGTGTGATGTTTGTCTAGTGTGTCTATATGTGGTGTATATGTGGGTTTGTATGTGTATGGGATGTGTGTGTAATGTATGTGTGTGTGGTATATGTCCAGTATGTCTGTGTGTGTGGTGTGGTGTGTATGTGTGTGTGTGGTGTAAGTGTGTGTGGTGTGTATGTGGGATGTGTGTGTGGTGTGTGTGTGTGTGTGGTATGTGTCCAGTATGTCTGTGTGTGTGGTGTGGTGTGGTGTGGTGTGTATGTGGGATGTGTGTGCTGTGCAGTGTGTGTGCAGTATGTGTGTGTGTAGTATGTGTGTGTGTGTGTGGTGTGTGTGTGTGTGTCTCCCTAGTGCTGGGATTATAGTGTATGGGGTGCTGTGGCTCGAATCAGGCCCTGTGCCTGTGCACAAACACTTTGCTGAGCAAAGCTGTCTCCCTGGCCTCCAATTTCTGTTTCCTGCCTTGATTTTAGTTCCGTCTTAGGGGAACATAAGGAGAGTGTGGGGAAGTTTTACCCTTATTTACTCTGAGAACAAAAGAGACACACTTTGTGAGTTACTGGCCACTTTGTCTTGTTGGGGTCACAAAGAGATAGTAATTCATTAATATAAAAAAGAAAAAAGAACAATCACTAGGTGGTGGTGGTGCACACCTTTAATCCCAGCACTCGGGAGGCAGAGCCAGGCAGATCTCTGTGAGTTCGAGGCCAGCCTGGTCTACAGAGTGAGATCCAGGACAGGCACCAAAACTACACAGAGAAACCTTGTCTTGAAAAACCAAACCAAACAAACAAACACACCACACTGGGTGTGGCAGTACGTACCTCTGTAATCTAGCACTTGGGGTGAGGCGGGAGTTTGAAGGTGACCTAGTCTGCATAGTGAGATCCTATCTCAAAGCAACAGTCAAAAATGCATCGGCACCTATTACATGCCTGATAGTCTGTGGTGTCCCGGATGTATTCAATAGGACCTAAATGTACAGTTCTGACCCTGAACCCCAATCCTAACAACACCAAGGCAACCCCCAACCAATCCAGGTTCCAAAACCAACTCTTAACTCCAGACTCAGCCTGCTGTCACCAAGCCAGGCTGATGTCAGCCTGGGGCAGCACCATATCTGTGGGTGCATTCTGGATCTTTCTCAATGGGGTTGACTAAAATTCCTTATGTGTGTGTTCATGTGTGTGAGGTACACATGTGTGTGTGCACATGTACATGTGTGGAGATTAGAGGACAACCCTGAGTGTTCCTCAGGCTCCATAGACCTTTTCGGGGGGAGAGTATGTCTTTTATTTGTGTGTGTGTGCATGTGTAGTTTTTCGAGACAGGGTTTCTCTGTGTAGCTTTGCGCCTTTCCTGGAACTCGCTTTGGAGACCAGGCTGGCCTGGAACTCACAGAGATCCGCCTGCCTCTGCCTCCCGAGTGCTGGGATTAAAGGCGTGCGCGCCGCTGCCCAGTGAGAGTATGTCTTTGTGTGTGTACATATGTTTAAGTGTGTGTGGGTCCATATGGAGTCCAAGGGGCACACTTAGGTGTTGTTCTTCAGGAGCTACCTTGTTTTGTGAGGCAGCTCTCTCACTGGCCTGGGCTTGCTGATTCAGCGAGGTAGGATGGCTAGTGAGCTCCAGGGCTTCTCCTGTCTCTGTCTTCCCAGGGCTGGGATTCCGAGCCCACACCATCACTGGCTTTCTAACACATGGGCTCTGGAGGACTCATGTCTCAGGCTTGCAAGACAAGCATTTTACTAACAGCGATTTCCCCAGCCCTGAAACTCATTTCTGATTCCAGGGCATTCTGTGTCTCTTCAAGGGAAGAAATGGAAGATGGTAAGACCACTCTGAGTTACCTGCCCCAGCCAGGGGACGGCAGGGAGAAAACGCTGTGAGCGAGCATTTCAGTCTACCTCTCTGCAGGCTGATCTGGGGGCCATTTTCTGAATCCAGATTGCTGGCTGTTGCCTGCTGATTCATGTCCTTGCTGGCCTCTAGGCTACAAAGTCTCCCTCACCTTGCACAGCGCTGAGCTTTGGATTCCAGGCTCCCAGATGCCTGCAATAAACTCAGGGCTTTTCACAACCCCCACCCTCACCCTCCTACCCCACTGCAGTCTGTAGGGGCCTCTTCATGGGTGTCACCTCCCGGGAGAGGCCTCCCTGGCTCCCTCCCTGGCCTCCGTCTTGCTGAGTGCTATAGCTGCTGTTCTACACCTTCTGGGTGTTTGAGGGTGTGTGATTGTTTGCATGGTTATTTCGTTAATGTCTGCCTCCCTGGCCAGACAGTGGCTTCTCACAGACAGCAATTTCTTTGGTCACCTTTGCAACCTAGTTCCTAGCAGGGAGTCCAGCATACAGCTGACCTGCAGGAAACTTGGCTGGGTGGGTGATGGATGGGCAGGTGGGTGGATGGAGGAGTGGATGGAACTTCCTACTTCTTCATGGAAGTGACAGGTCACAGCTAGCAGAGGCACCTGCCTAGAGGATGTTTGTCCTGTGCTGGACCTAGCTTACCAGACTCCAGCTCCCTCCTATGCAGTCTATAGTGGGCTCCTGCTGCCACTGAACGTTCTTGGGCTTCCTTAGAAGCCAGGGCAGGGAAGAATCTGTATGACCTTGTTTTAAATCCAGTTACATTTTTGACCCAGAGACAAAAATGCTATCATAGATTCCTGACAGATGGGCAGTGATACCCACACCTGTCCTGTCCTGGCTCCCAGCTCTGAGCACTGGGACATTCATTCCCTGAACTGTGCATCTACCTCCAGGCCTCCAGCTTGACTGTTGGAACAGGAAACAGATTGCATTGATTGGCAAGTTCTCTTCCCACTTTGTTGAGAGGCACACTGAGCCCAGCTTTGGATTCCTTCCTGGGCAATGGAGTTAGAGGTCAGAGTCCCAGGACCTTCCCCTTCCAGAGGAGATGGGCTCCCTGACCCAAATGAGTAGCTACTTCCTGGAGGGAAGAGCATCTGCCATGAGTTATCTCTAGTGCCAGGCTGGAGTTCTTTGGAGCCTCACACCAACGTTGTTTACTGTCAACCAAGCTGAAGAGCAGGAGAGTCTGGTCACATGCCCCTGGCTCAGGGTGGCTGGAGGCATGGAGCCCGGTTCTGTAGAATTCTTGAATCTTAACCTTATAGTTTATAGGTAAAGCAATTCCCAGTACCAAAAAAGATGTCATCAAAACCACGTGGTTCAGGACTCAGTCTGGTGGGCGTCCTCTGCACTGCGGACTGCCACAGGCTCCATCCTCTTTTGAATGACGCACAAACCACACCCAAGCCCCGCCCATTAGCCCCTGGCCACGCCCACCTCGACGCCCCGCTATAGGCTCCGCCCCCGCAGCAGCGCGGGCCTCCCATTGGCCTCCGTTTCCATGGTTACACGGGGCCTGCAGCGCTGCTGGCTTCCCGACACGTGTCCCACGGAGCTGCCTGGAATTTGACAGGGGACCATGTGCGCGGCAGCGCGGGAGTCAGACAAAGGCCGGGGAGAAGAAGGTGGGGGACGAAGCTCGGCGGAGAGACGAAGCCAGGCGGAGAGGCTGGGAGCTGCACACCTCCCACCTGCTGGACACCTCCTCGCTTCCCTCTTTTTATTTTGAAGAGGGGATTAAACAAAGAGAAGAATTAATGGGAGAGTGAGGTGGGAAAGGATCAGAACCAGACCCTACTATCTCTCCTCCAGGAAAACCCCATAGGCGAGCATCTACAAACACTCAGTATCCCGATGTGCATCTCCTGGCCCTGGGCATCTCATCCCACTTTGACTGTGACCCTTGAGGTTCAAAGTCTGTTGTTTTTGCCTGGCTAGTTCTAGTAAGGAAAGCTTTACCGGTGTGGTTGTTTCTATACTTGAAAAACGAGGTCTAAGCAATTGTGGGGAATCTCTCACCACAACCTCCATGGGCCATCTATCCTCTGCCGCTCTTAGCATACGTCCTCTCCCACAGGCGCTCCTGGGCTCTGGCCCCAGCGCCGTGGGCCATGGACTTGTGTCCGCTCACGCTCCCATTTCTCCTCTTGCGGCCCCTCACCGTTAGTGGCATGTCTTCCAACTCACAAATCGCTCCAAATTTAGTGTCATAAAACAACAGAGTTCTACAAGTCAGAGGTCAAACCTGACTGAATTCAAATTGTGTGGCAGCACTGGGAACCTTCTGCAGGCTGTGTGTGTGTGTGTGTGTGTGTGTGTGTGTGTGTGTGTGTGTGTGTGTGTGTTGGAAGGGCAGCTTTCTTGCCTTTTTCCAAGCAGAAAGCCCGCCCTCTGGCCTGTCTCAGGCCCCACAGTAGGCTTCTTCCGCTGTTGGCTCTTCCGTTGCCTGCTTCCACATTTTAGAGCCTTTGATTACACTGGCTTACTCAGATAATCTAGAATAATCTCCACCTCACGGGTGATGAGCTGCCTCGGCAGTTCTCTGCCGTGAAACCATCTCTAGGAGTTAGGTTGGGGCATTGTTCTGCTGACCGGTCTCCTTTGGACACCCCCATCCCACTCCCCCAGTCTCTTTCTAGTCCGTGCCTTTCTCCTAAGATGCCTGCGGTGGTACATGTCTGACCACAGAACCCAGGGAGCCTAAATGCCACTCAAACCCGCAAGCCTTGATCTGCCCCATCCATTTAGCAACCCAAGATCCTGCCCTCTCTTACTTTGTACCTTTGCCGTGAATTTGAAATCACTTCCTGTTTTCTGTCTACCCCAGGATGTTTGCCACCTCCCGGCCTGTGCCTGATGGTTCCACCCTGGACCTTTCTGTCCACCCTCCTTCGTCGTCCCCCCCCCCCCCCCCCGGCCCTGACCTGGGCCTCCTTCATTGTCCTTCCCCAGCACCTAAATGTGACTATTATTTATTGACCTAGCACAGAGACCTTGCCTGTCTCCTCTTGTCCTTGATTGCTCTGCAGGCTGGACAGTGTCTCGCTTGGCCTCAGAGCCCATCATGAGCTGGTCCCACCCAGATCCACTGGAAACCTGTGACCATGTACTGAAGAAGCTCAAGGACTCGGTCTAGGGATGCTGAGGGGACCCACTGGGCGTGCAGGGTGAAGGTGCAAGAGCCTGACCCTTGACAGGACAGCATGCCAGAGTAACAGCACCAGCAGTCGCTGACACGGAAGCACTTGGTGCTGAGTGTTAGCTCCAAGCTTGCTTCACCCACGTCCTCAGAATGGCCTGGGGAGTCCAGCTCTCACCCACTCCCTGCTTTATGGATGAGGACCCTGGGCTCTTCAGGAATAGGCTGGAGGCCAGGGGAGTTCCTCGTGGTTCCTGCTGGAGGGAGAGGTGATGGGAGCTGGCCACAGCTGTTGTTGAGGTGAGGCAAGGAGGCCCTTCCGGGAGGAGGCTGAGGCTGGTCAGGACTCGGGTGGGGCTGGGCAGGCCAGTGGGAAGCCAGTTCCTGCATGCTCTTCCCCAGTCCTGCTTCCTTCCTGACCCTTCCTGTTTCCCCTTCTTCATTGTTCAGTGGGGCGATTGTCATCCTCACCCCGCCCTGGGCCTGCCCAGGCAGGATGTGCAGGCAGGAGGTTCAGTTTTCAAAAGTCAAGTGTGGATTAAACACCTTGAAGCACAGGATCAATGAGGCTAAAACAGTGACTTTTGTGTTATGTGTGTTTTATCAAAATAGAGTCAAAGGGTTGATGAGATGGTTTAGTGGATAAAGGTGCTTGCTGCCAAGCCCGAGGACCTGATGTCAGTCTCTGGAACACAGAGTACAAGGAGAGAAACCACTCTCGCGTGTTGCTCTCTGGCTTCCACACAGGGTCTGCGGTATGCACATGTACTCCCCTCCAACTTTATCAAGGATTGCTGAATTTTAAAATGAAAATTATAAAAAAAAGAAAAGCAATCCTGTTCACTGAGGGTGAGGCTCCATCCACTATTTTCCACATGCTTTGCATCTCCTTTGATTCCAGGAACAGAGGACAGAGGTTTGAAGAGCCAGGGGCTGGCAGTCCCACGGGGCCTCTGGCTCTAGGGAGACACGGCAGGAAGATGTCATGAGTTGGGCCTTCTCTCCTCCCTGCCTGCAACCTTTAGAGTCACAGGTTCTTTCCTATCACCCACTTTTCAAACAAGCAGGGTTAGTAGTGATGTTCTCTCTGGTGGGTGGGAGGTTTCGTTGGCACATGTCGCTACACTGTGGCTTGAGCATCATGACAGACTCTTGGTGGTTTTTTAAAGTTTTCTGTTTCTATTTTATGAGTATGTGCTGCATATATGTCTGTGCACCACACGGATGTCTGGTGCCCTCAGAAGACAGAAGAGGGTGTTAGATCCCCTGGAACTGGAGTTACAGGTGGTTATGGACTGCCGTGTGGGTGCAGAGAACCAAACCTAGGTCCTCTGCAAAAGCAGCAAGTGCTCTTAACCACTGAGACATGTCTCCAGCCTCCTGCATCCTGTTCTCATCCCTCCACAATGCTCAGTGGACAAAGGGATGCATGAGAGACCAGGGGACTGCATAAGGGCTTCAGCTACTGACTTTCCCTGTGTCCTAAGGGACATCGGCTCTTCTTGCTGCATCCTGGCCTTCTCTCTAATGTTCGGCCAGTGGGACAAAGTGAGGAATCTGTCTGCTCACCTCTAGCCAAGGGGCTGTGTCTGAATCTTCAGGACCACCTTCACCCTCTCATCTCAGAATCATCCAGTGTCCATGGAAGAGGAAGAAGAAGAGGACGGTGAAGCCAGTGGAGGTCTTGGCTCCCAGGGTCTGAACCTTTGGAGCTTTCTCAGCCTCTGGTGACCCCCACTCTAGCTTCTTCTTACCCCTACAGGTGGCTAGACTTGTACCATGTCATTACAGGAGCATCCCCCCTACACCCCCATGTAAGTCATAGAATCTCAGAAACAGGCTTTATTTTTCCACATCTCCTGTGCTCTCCACAGGGACTGGGCCCAAGGGAGACTTCCCAGCAACCCAGAGTCCTAGGGCGTGGTTTAGCCGCCACTGAGAACAAGGCAGAAAGGAGAGTAGAGACTCTTAAGCTCTGGGTTCGGGAGGAAGAGCTTTCGGGAGGCTGTGTGAGACACTCAGATACTTCAAAAGCAGAAACTGGGCTATAGTTCCGCCAGTGTGACCCACAAATAATAATAGTGCTATACCTGATGGGCCTCCCATTAGCCATGGCTGTAGGAAGGCAGGCACTTTGAGAAACAATCTGCTTATACACAGCTACTGCTGGGCACAGGGGGTCAATTCTCATTTTTGGTGAGAAGGAGGTGGTGACCATTAATGTCTTCCCTTCACAGACAGGGACAGTGAGAGGAAGGTTAGCTAGCGATGGCCTGGGGTGAGATTGGGACCTATGGGATGGGTGAGGACAGCTAGCTCTAGACCAGCCATGACGTGGTCAACGTGACAGTCCAGAGTTGGGGACTACTCCCTAGGTCAAGGGATCCCCGACTATATAAAACAGAGGGAACAAACAGTACTAGCATACAGTTACCTGTGTTTCTTGATTAGCCATTCCATGTGACCTTCAAGTTCCTGGTGCCTTGCCCTCCCCACCATGATGGACTGTACCCCAACTTGTGAGCCAAAACAAACCCTTGATCCTTTGAGTTGCTTCTGTCATGGCTATTTTTGTTTGCTTGTTCGAGACCGGATCTCACTGTGCAGCCCTGGCTGGCCTGGAGCTCACAGAGATCCTCCTGCCTCTGCCTCTCCTGAGTGCTGGGATTAAAGAGATCTGCCATGTGGAGAATTGGCATGTCAGAGTGTTTTGTCATAGCCACAGGAAAATAAATGAGGACACCAGGGAATGAACAAAATTTCTCACATTAGTAGCTCTTCAGCTTGTAGTTCTCAGAGGCAGTGGGCATCCCATAGTTATCACAGCTGTCAATTCCCCAAGACCTGTTAAACAGGGCCTCCCCATTCCCCCAACTTCTTGGAAACCCCCAATCTGCTTTCTGTCTGACTCTGGTGGCCCTAGGCAGCATATAATAACATCTGTCCTTCAGTGTGTCTAGTTTATTTCACTTTGCATGATGTTCTTCAGGTTCACTTATGATGTTTCACGGAACAAAATAACCTTTATAAGGGCTGAGTAATATTCCTGGACATTTCTTTTAAGGACACGATTCAGTGCAGAGCAGAACCTGAGGATGGATCTGGTGATTCTAGTGTTAAGGTCAGGGATACTCGAAGGAACTGACAAAGGGGTTGTGGGAGAGGCGGTGAGGGTGGGTGAAATGGGTGAGCGTTTCTGATACGAAGAAGAGAGTGGTGGCCTTGGCCCAGGGCTGCCCTGGGCCATGGAGGATGGAGTCTGATTTTTGGGTCCCCAACTGACAGGTCACCATTGACCTTGGCATGAGTGATATGGGAGGAAGCCCGTGTGGAGTGGCCAGTCTGGACCTGGGGGAGTCAGAGGAGAAGCCACAGAGGTAGCAGGTTGATGATACTGCTGGGCAGTAAAATGGAGGGAGCAGAGAGAGGCCTTGGAAGATGGTGGTGCTGGGGCAGCCCTGACACTCTTGTCTGCTATGATGTTCTAGTTGGAGGAGAAAACCGATGCGGGGCTGATGGGACAGGGCGGGAGTACCACTGAGGAGCGCCTAGATGCTGTTTGAGAGAGGGCAGGAGGGTGGGGCATCTTATCCCTTTTGCCTTGTCTCTGTGAAATAGGAAGCAGGAACCTCAGCAGAGAGAGTGGGGCCTGGTCTGAGGTGCTGGGAGGAGGCACAGAAGGGCCACTCAGGGAGAACACAGGACAGAGAGGACCAGGACAGGAAGAGTGTGGGGATGGCCAAGGCTGCATTATGCTCAGCACATATTCTCCCTAATTCTCCAGAAGGCTCTGTGATGTCTTTTATTTTTACTTTGTTTACTATCTCTGTGTGTGTGTGTGTGTGTGTGTGTGTGTGTGTGTGTGTGTACACATGTGTGTGCACAGTGTTGGTGTGGAGGCCAGAAGATAACCTGGGGAAGCTGGCTCTCTCCTTCCACTGTGGAATACAGGAATCAAACTCAGGTCACTAGGTTTCTGCAGCAAGTGTTTTTATCCACTGAGGCATCCTGCCATTCCCTATTTTTATCTTCCACTTTATTTGCTTATTTATTTAATTTATGTTTCAGACAGAGTCTCATGTGGTCTAGGCTGGCCTCAAACTTGCTGTGTAGCTGAAGATGACCTGAAATTCCTGATTCTCCTGCATCCACCTCCTGAGCACTGAGATCCCACACTTGGGTACCAGGCTGGGAAGGAACTCTGGGCTTCACCCACTCCGATCAAACACTCTGCTACTGTGCTGCATCCTCAGCCCTGGTTTTCATCTTGTTGATGAAATGAGAAGACTCTGAATGCTTGTGTGCCCACCCCCACTGTTGAAACCTCTAGAGCAGTGGCCTCAACCTGTGAGTCAAGATCTCTTTGGGGGTCAAATGACCCTTTCATAGGGGTCACCTAAGACCATCGGGAAACACAGATATTTACATTACATTACAGTAGCAAAATTACAGTTATGAAGAAGCAATGAAAATAATTTTACAGGGTTGGGGATTTAGCTCAGTGGTAGAGCGCTTGCCTAGCAAGTGCCAGGCCCTGGGTTCGGTCCTCAGCTCTGGGAAAAAAAAATAATTTTATGGTGGTGGTGGGGGAGGTCACCACCGCATGAGCAACTGTACTAAGGGTCACAGCATCAGGAAGGTTGAGAACCACTGCTCTAGAGGATGGAGCTGGTAGACAGAGCCTGTGGAAGATGATGAAGGCAGAGGGTAGGGCCTACAAATGGCCTTATTGTCCTTATGATTTTTGTTGATGCTGGGTATGATACCCAGGGCCTTGCACATGCTAAGCAGGTTCTCTGCCTCGAGCTCCATCCCAGCCCTATCTAGAGGCCTTCCAAAGGAGGTCTGCAGTGAGAAGAAACCATCTATGAGGCAGAGAAACCCACTCGCAAGGCATGGAACTCACCACTCCTGGCTGGAGTCTGGACAGCTATGAGAAATAAGCCTCAGTGCTTTTTCTTTCTCTGTTTTCCTGGTGCTGGATACTGAACTCCGAACCTCCCATATGCTAACCAAGCACTTGGCCACTGGCCTATATTCCCAGTCTTTCTCCGGCTGTTTATAAACCCAGTGATCTACGGTATTTGTTGAAGTCACCTGGACAGACTGAGATGGAATGAGCTTCTGCTAGGCAAGTGCTCTACCACTGAGCTAAATCCCCAAGCCCAGGAATGAGCTTCTACTGTCCATCATGTGCCCTGCAGGTCTGACCCCAGGGCTGGGCTATCAGAAGCCTGTCCAGGGTCTGGGGAGATGGCCCTGTTGGTAAGTGCCTGCTGTTCAAGAGTCAGGACCTGAATTTGGATTCTTAGCAGCCACATAAAAAGTAGGGTGTGGTGGTGCAGGCCTGCAATCCCCCTGTTGGTGGCTGGAGACAGCCCGGTCCTGGGTGCTTGCTGGCCAGCAGGTCTAGTCTATCTGTCAGATCTCAGTTCAGTGAGAGACCTTGTCTCAAAAAATAAGATGGAAGACATTCAGCTTCAACCTCTGGCCTTTGTGACACATGCACACATGTGGACATGTGTGCAAACACACACACACACACACACACACACACACACACACACACACACACACACAGAACGTGCTTGAAGGCTATTCTGTTCATTTTTAAAGTCCCATTTGGTTTTCTCCTTGTAAAGGACTCCTGGTTATTTTAGGTCGTTTCGAAAATGCAAAGGAGTATAATTATGAAAAGTTCTCAATGCTTAAGAATCCACTGCCCAAAGAGAAATCTCTGCTAGCCTGCCTGTTATGGCAGGTGGAGCTGCCCATCAGCAGATCTCCTGTCTCCGGGAGTCTTGCAAACAGCTGGACTACATTTCCCAGCCTTCCCTGTGGAGAGAGCAGCACGTGACTCGGCTCTCACCAATGGGATGTGGGAGAGAGTGAAGTCACCCTCTTCTGGGACACAGCTTATATAAGATTTATGAGGCTTTGAGGGATCCTAGGCCTGCTGACACTTTGACCTCTGACCTCTGTCCTCTAGAACCGTGAGGAAGTGTGTTCTTCCTGTATTAAAGACCGGTTGTTGTCCCGTGTCATGTGTGGGTTCCTCCACCCCGCCTCCACCCCCGCGGGAAGTAACCACAGGACTCCAGCAGAGTGGACCCGCCCGTGCCCTGCACGTCCCACAGCCTTTGAAAGGAGGATTGACCCTTGGAGGCTGTGGATCCTTTGAACTCTGAGTTGAGAGAACCTCCCCCAGCACTGTCCCTTCTGCGTCTTACTATACACAACCTCGCAGGCTAGCTTCGTCCTGCTACTTAGCGTTCCTTTGTCTTTCCCTTGCCCTCAGACAGCTCAGGTGGCAGAGCTCCAGGGGTGCTCTGAAGCCCTGCACCCCAACTTACAGTCCCACACAACCCGACTGTAGGCTGTTCCCACAGTTTGCTTCTACCAAGGGTGCCTCATGATCAATACATCTGTCAACAAATATCCTCTTGAGAGAGTGGTCACCCCACCTCAGTTGCCAGCCTCAGCCTCCCCTCCGGCTTTCCTAAAGACTAGGGTGTTAGAGACCCAGAGTCACTCGGTCCATTTCTGATGTGGTCTCCTCCTCCTGATGTGTTTGGCTTCACATCCCCTATGTAGCTGAAGATGACCTTGAACTCCCAACCTTCCTGTCTTTATGTCCCAAGTCTGGGGTAGCTGGCACGGCTCCTGCAGGCCAGGCAGTTGTTCTGCTTGGGGCTACATCCCCAGTCCTTCTCACGTGTTTTCTGATGTGTTGCTTTGCCCAAGTCTACTGGATCCCTTACCAGTTCCGGATCCCTTACCAGTTCCACCACCGCTTGAAGCTACAGGAATGAGGTGTGGGACAACTGGTCTTTGATACAAGAGCGTTCTTCCTCACAGAAGTCAGAAGTCAAGGTGTCAACAGGCCTAGGAGCCCTCAAAGCCTTATAAAGATATCTACTGAAGCATATCCACAACCTCCCCCACCCCCATTTACTTAGTTTTCTGGGGTTTTACCATGTAGCCTTCTCAAACAACCCCACAGTTTATCTACTTTTATGGCGAGTCTCACTATGTGGCCTTGTCTGGCCTGGAACTTGTCATGTAGACCAGGCTGGCCTCAGACTCACTGAGATCCACCTGCCTCTGCTTCTAGAGTGCTGAGACTAAAGGTGTGCACCACCAAACCCAGCAAAGACCCCATTTCTAAATTAATAAGGTCACATTTATGGGTACTAGGGATAAAGCCTCAACTATATCTTCACTCAGGATGATTTTTTTCTAGTTCCATCCATTTGCCTGCAAATTTCATACTGTCACTGTTTTTCTCTGCTGAGTAGTACTCCATTGTGTATATGTACCACATTTTCTTAATCCATTCTTCAGTTGACGGGCAGCTAGGTTGTTCCCAGGTTCTTGCTATTACAAATAATGCTGCTATGAACATAGTTGAGCATGTATCTTTGTGGTATGGTTGAGCATTCCTTGGGTATATGCCCAAGAGTGGTATGGCTGGGTCTTGAGGTAGTTCGATTCCCAATTTTCTGAGAAACCGCCATACTGACTTCTACAGTGGTTGTACAAGTTTGCACTCCCACCAACAGTGGAGGAGTGTTCCCTTTGCTCCGCATCCTTTCCAGCATTGACTGTCATTAGTGGTTTTGATCATAGCCATTCTGACAGGTGTAAGGTAGTATCTCAGAGTCGTTTTGATTTGCATTTCTCTGATGATTAAGGATGTTGAGCATTTCTTTAAATGTCTTTCAGCCATTTGTGATTCTTCTTTTGAGAATTCTGTTTAGCTCTTTAGCCCATTTTTTACTTGGATTGTTCAGTATTTTGATGTCTAATTTCTTGAGTTCTTTATATACTGTGGAGATCAGTCCTCTGTCAGATGTGGGGTTGGTGAAGATCTTTTCCCATTCTATGGGCTGTCTTTTTGTCTTATTGACGGTGTCTTTTGCCCTGCAAAAGCCTCTCAGTTTCAAGAGGTCCCATTTGTTAATTGTTGTGCTCAGTGTCTGTGCCGGCCTCAACTATATCTTTCTTGTGTGTGGTGCATGTGTGAACAAGTGTGCACAAGCATACATTGTATACACGTGCAGGGGTCAGAGTTGGGTCTCACTCTTCAGTTCTTTCTACCTGTTGTTAGAGACAAGATCTCTCACTGGCTTGGAACGCTACCAAATAAGTTAAAGTTGGTCTGCCAGCTCTGGGACTCTGCCTGTCTCTGACACTTGCTTATCTTAGTTAGGGTTTCTATTGCTGTGAAGAGACCCATGACCAATAACAACCCCTATAAAGAAAAACATTTAATTATGTGGCTTGCAGTTCAGAGGTTCAATCCATTTTCATCATGGTGGGATGCTGTGGGATAATGCTCTTGTACACTGGTTTACTAAAACACTGATTGGCCAGTAGCCAGGCAGAAAGTATAGGCGGGGTGAGCAGACTAAGAGAAGGCTGGGAAGAGGAAGGCAGATTGATGAGTCACCAGCCGGCCAGACTCAGAGGAAGCAAGATGACATGGCAGAACTGAGAAAAGGTACCAAGTCATGTGGCTAAACCTAGATAAGAATTATGGGTTAATTTAAGTGTAAGAGCTAGTCAGTAATAAGCCTGAGCTAATGGCTGAGCAGTTATAAATAATATAAGCCTCTGTGTGTTTACTTGGGACTAAGCAGCTTTGGAATGCGAGTGGGAGAGATTTGTCCCAACTGTGGGCTGGGCAGGACACAGGAAAATTTCAGACTACACTGGGACATGGCAGCAGGCAGGCAGACATGGTGCTGGAGAGGTAGCTGAGTTCTACACCTTGTGCTGGCAACAGGAAATGAACTGAGACACTGGGCGTGGCTTAAGCATATATGAGAACTCAAAGCCCGCCTCCACAGTGACACACTTCCTCCAACAAGACCACGCCTACTTCCACAAAGCCACACCTCCTAATACTGACACACCCTATGAGCTTCTGAGGGCTAATTTCATTCAAACTACCACACCATCGAACTCTCTTAGATCACAGGCATGTATTCCTATGCCCAGCTTTCTTTTCTACTTGATTCTGGTTCCTCACACTTCTAAGGAGAGTGCTTTGCCAACCATGCCATGTCCCTGGCTCCTGTGAGGATGTAGTTCAATCCATAATCCCAGCTCTAGACCCCCAGGTCCCTCACGTCTGACCTGCAGCCTCCTTCCCTCTCTAGTCCCGCCCTGTGAGGGTCTTCATGCCTCCTTGCTGTCCCCAAAAGCTTCCTTTTGTCCCCTGCCTTTGGCTGCCCTCACTGTGGCCTGGGGGTTATCTCTCCTCCCAACTCTTCACAGGGCAGAAAGCCTTGAAGCTAAGGTTTCATTGAAGGTAGTAGTGGGAGGCATGGGGGAGAGCTCCTGGGGCTCAGCCAGCTGCTCACCACATTCTCCACGCCCTGGTGAGTGACCCTGAGGCATCTTGTCTGGAGCAGCCTGGAGGCTGAGCACTGCTGCAACAATGCAGAGTGTAGCACTGATAGCAACAGCTATGAAGTCACCCTGCTCCTCCCCCCCACCCCCCAGGGCTGGCACACAGTCGGCGCTCCATAAGTGCTCCTGGAATCAAGGGAAAGAGTCCGGGCTTTGCATCTCAACTCTGCCATCGCATGGCTTTGAGGACTCGGGCCAGTTCTACTCTCTGGGTCTTGGTTTCCTCATCTCGGCACTGGGGTCCACATGTGCACCTGACCAGATACGGAGACCCTTGCTTAGCCTCGGGCAGATATGTGACAAAGCTTCACAGTCGCTGGAGGTAGTGTGGATGGGAGCCTCTTTCCTTCCAGACTGTTCTGAGCATCTCTAATCCGGCTCTCCAAGCTCCCATTCTTCCTTTCCAGACATGGTGTCCCTGTGATGATTAGCCCATGTCCTGCTGTGGTTCCTGTGCTCCGCTCTCTGCCCTGTAGGGGCTCTGCCACCTCTCTAGTTGTCCAGGGCCCTTCATGGCAGCCTCACCCAGCCGTTTGCAGCCTCATATCCAACTACTCCTGTTCCTGCTCAGAGAGCTCCTTGCTGCCTCTGCCCCTTGTCAGCATCTTCCAGGTCCTGTTCCTTTCAAGCTGCCCTTCCTATGCAGAATGTCCTCTTTGCCTGCTGAGAGATCCCTGGAACCCACATAAAGCTGGGTGTGGGGCCAGGCATGGTGGTGTCATCCCAGCACCCCTAGAGCCAGATGGGAGGTGGGGAGAGCGGTGGAACAGGAGCCCACGGGCCTGCTAGCCTGTGGGACAGTACAGCGGAAACAAGAGATACCCTGCTACAAAACCCTCAAGGTGAAAGGAGAAAAGCAAATCCTCTGATCACCGCACATGTACGGCAGCATGTCCATGCATATACACTTGTACACGTGTACACACACACACACACACACACACACGCACGCACGCACGCGCGCGCACACACACACATGTATGCACACACACACATGTATGCACACACAGAGAACATTTTTTTAAGATTTATTTTTATTTTTTCAGGTCAACAGAATTTATTTACCTGCCTCTGTACCTCAGGCTACAGCTCTGATAACTCCCTCAAGGTGCCCTTCCCAAGCTCCCAGCTTGCTTTGGGAAAGTCTCTGAGTGCCAGGCAGGGTTCAGATGCCTGGCTCACTCACAGGCCTTACTTGCTCTGAGGTTTTTCTCTTCAGCCTTCCCTGCCTGCCAGGGTTGAGTCAGGTCTTCTGCCTCAGAAGTACGGGGCCACAGAACTCGGGGTTAGCTGCAGCGAAGTCACATGCCTGTAATTCCAGGAAGGCGGGGCGGGGGGGGGCAGGAGTGGAGGCAGGGAAGGGGGGGGAGGGACTGGGGAGAGGGGGGTAGGAAGATCACTGCAAGCTGGAGGACAGCCTGGTCTACATAGTGAGTTCCAGATCAGCCAGGCTGTGTAGGGAGGCTGTAACAAAAAAAGGGAGGAGAAAGAGGATAAAATTAAGAGATTTATTTATTTATTATGTATACAGAAGAGGGCGCCAGATCTCATTACAGATGGTTGTGAGCCACCATGTGGTTGCTGGGAATTGAACTCAGGACCTCTGGAAGAGCAATCGGTGCTCTTAACCTCTGAGCCATCTCTCCAGCCCCACAAAATATTTTTTAAAAACCAAGGAGAAGAGGAGATGGCATGGTTGTTGCTACAGAAGCGTTAAGACCCAAGCTTGATCATCAGTGCCCAGGTAAAAAGCCAGGTGTGGTGGCACATGCCTTTGTCATCCCAGCGTGGAGGAGACAGAGACTCGGAGCTGTGCCTGTGAGTGTGATTCCAGAGGGAACCAAGCACAGGGCAAGACCCTTATAGCAAGCTGGGACCCAGATGGAATAAGAGCAAATACTGAGAGCCAGCTCCCTCTCCCTCCCTCCCTCCCCCCTCCTCTCTCTCTTCTCCCCTCCCTCCCTCCCTCCCTCCCTCCTCTCTCTCTTCTCCCCTCCCTCCCTCCCTCCCTCCCTCCCTCCCTCCCTCCTCTCTCTCTTCTCCCCTCCCTCCCTCCCTCCCTCCCTCCCCTCTCTTCTCCCCTCCCTCCCTCTCTCCCCTCCCTCCCTCCTCTCTCTCCCCTCCCTCCCTCCTCTCTCTCCCCTCCCTCCCTCCTCTCTCTCTTCTCCCCTCCCTCCTCTCTCTCTTCTCCCCTCCCTCCTCTCTCTCTTCTCCCCTCCCTCCCTCCCCCCTCCTCTCTCTCTTCTCCCCTCCCTCCTCTCTTCTCCCCTCCCTCCCTCCCTCCCCCCTCCTCTCTCTCTTCTCCCCTCCCTCCCTCTCTCTCCCCTCCCTCCCTCCCTCCTTCCCTCCCTCCTCTCTCCCTCCCTCCCTCCCCCCTCCTCTCTCTCTTCTCCCCTCCCTCCCTCTCTCCCTCCTCTTCTCTTCCCTTTTTGTTTCCTGCCACCATGATGAACTAAACTTCTCAAACCACAGTCCAAATAAACCCCCTCCCTTAAGTGGCTCGGTCAGACATTTTGTCACCACAATACACAATTTCACACACCTCCTTCAGGGCATATCCTTAAAGAAACTGAAATCTGGGTCACAAAGACATCCTCATCTCTCCATGTTCATAGCGGCATGGTTCCTAAGGACCTTAAGTTAGAAACATCCAAGCACCCATCAGCAGACGAGCAGGAGACAAGGGATGTCCGCTCTGCGCAATGGGACCTGGCCAGCTACCTGGACCCCTCCTCAGCCTTCAGCACAGCCTCACTTCCCCACCACTGCTAGCCAGCCCCTCCTCTGGGTCACTGCACACAGCAAACAGGCTAGAAGTCACCCCAGACTCCACAGTCACTCCCAGCTCAGCCCACTTTTCTGGCAACCCCACAGGGAGAACTCTCTGCCCACTGTCTGCCTGCACCCCGCCCTGGCCGGTCACCCAAACCGCTCTTTGGGGGGCGGGGGTGTCAGCAGCGACCAATTCATCAAGACCCTTGAGGCTAGCTTCTCACAGGGCTTCTCCTTCCTCCTGCTCACCTGGCATGCCACAGGGAGGGCCTCACCTGCCCTGCTTGCCTTGTGTCTGGCCCCACAGCCAGCAGACGCCCCAGCCCTTCACAAGACGGGGGGCTCTGGTTGTCTAACTTGAGGCTCCAGACTGAGTCCCTGCCACTGGCTGACCCCTGACCCATCCCTTGCAGGGTGAGTGGAATCATCATGGTCTTGTTTTCCTCAGGCAAAACTCCTAGAGCAGTCCAGCTCTGCAGCACATGGGTGTGCATGCAGCTTTACCATGGAAGACCACCCCTGCCCAGGTGCAATGGCATCCTCACCTCTCCGTGGGATCATAACCCACACACCTCCCGCCTCACTCTCTCTCCCCTCCAGCACGTCCCCACAGAAAACAGCTCAGCTCTTTAAACAGGGTGGGTCAAAGCAAGCAGCAGGGCTCAGTGGATCAAGGGGCCTGCTGCCAAAACTGGCCACCCGGGTTCAATCCCCGGAATCTACATGGTGGAAGGAAAGGTCCAACTCTTGGAAGTCCTCTGACCTCCAAATACACACTGTGGCACATGCACACACATACCCACACTCTGTATCTGACACACACACACACACACAAAAGAAACATACAGAGTAGTTTTTAAAAAAGATGGCAGCTCTTGCCTCTTGGGAACCCTCTAGCTTGTCCCTCGTAGAGAGGAAGACCCCCACTGCAGCCCACCTGGCTTCCTGCATGCCACCTCCCATTACCTGGCTGAGCCCATTTCAGGGCTGTGCTGTGTCTGGTCTTATCATCTGCCCTGGCGTGGTGACTGGCACTTAGGCCAGCCTGTATTTGATGAGTATGTGATAGATGCATGACTGCATCCTTGGTGTTCCCCACCCTGCTCTAGAGCCCGACCCGGTCTCTGCCTGTCCTGGCCTCCTGTGCCTGCACCTGGCTGCCCCCACCTTCCAGGTGTACAGCCTTGGGGGCGGGTGGTTCCTGTTGCAACCCTTTTGGGGTGTGCGTGTGCACGCGTGCGCGTGTGTGCGTGCATATGTGTTTGTGTGTGTTGATGGAGGTCAGGTTCCCCGGGGACTGGCAGGCTGTGTGTATGTGTGAAGTGTGTGTGTGTGGTGTGTGGTGTGTGGTGTGTGTGTGTGTGTTAGTGTAGGTCAAGTGCCCCAGAGACTGACAGGCTGTGTGTATGAGTGTGTGTGTGTGTGTGTGTGTGTGTGTGTGTGTGTGTGTGTGTGTGTGTGTGTGTGTGTTGGTGGAGGTCAGGTGCCCCAGGGACTGATGGGCTCTGTGTCTGTGTATGTGTGTGTGTGGTGTGTATATGTGTATGTGTTGGTGGAGGTCAGGTGCCCCAGACACTAATAGGCTGTGTGTGTGTGTGTGTGTGTGTGTGTGTGTGTGTGTGTGTGTGTGTTGGTGGAGCTCAGGTGCCCCAGGGACTGACAGGCTCTATTCCTGCAGAATCTTCTCATGCTGCCCTGGCCCCTGCATCAGACTCCTCTCCTACTCCTTCCCTTCCCTGACACTGGAGTGCAGAGGCCCCGCCCTCAGCCTGACCAGAACCCTCTTCTGGCCAACACGCACCCTGGAAGCCCAGGCTGCAGAGCAGGTGACCTGGAGCAGTCCCTCAGACTCCTCACTCTGCTCAGGGGGAGGTGCAGACACTTGTCCAGGCTGGGAGGGATGGCCCTGGATCCTGGATTCAAACTCGGCTCCTCTGAGGAGTCCAGGCGACAGAGTCTCTTCTCTCTTCCAATATCCAGTCAGCCCACTTGAGTCAACACATCTGGAAAGGTCCCGTGGTGGGGGCAGGGCTGAGTCTAGACCCCTGGCAGCTTCCATGTTCTCTCTGGGAAAATGTTCTCAGTGCCAGTAGCCTCCTGGGTGAACCAGCTGCCGAGTCCTGGCCTGGGGCTGTAGACCCTTCTCTTATGGCTCTGTTCTGACCCCACCCAGCCCTGCTGCCTGCAGGTGTCTCCTGAGTTGAAACTTACCTCTAGAGCAAGAGGAGGCTCCTTGGGCTCAGAAAGTGAAGCTTCTGAAGTTTGTGAGATTCCTATGGTTACATGAGCAGCAGCAGTTGCTGCAAACAGGAGACTGCACGTTTTCCTGGAAAGACAAGCGGCAGCCATCACTGCGGGCCTTCGGCATTGTGCCTGCCTCCGGGCCACACGCCCCTGCTGGTCCCTCCAAAAACACGATGGTCTGTCAGAGAGTTGAGGGGTGAAGACATCAGGTCACGCCTGTTCATCCCGACACCACCCATCAGCACCTGCGCACTCCGCCCCAGCAGGACCGCTATGTTATGTGCCTCACACCTGCATGAACACTGTGGGCACATGAGTATGCTAGGGGTGTATTGGGGGGACCCAGGGAGATAGTGGGTCTTCTGCCAGGAGTGATCCTGACAGCTGTGGCTTCCAGGCTAGTGTAGCCCAGGCTGGCCTGGAACTCACAGAGATCTGCTTGCCTCTGCCTCCTGAGTGCTGGGACTTAAAGGCGTCCTGATTGTCCTCTCTTACAGAAGGGAAAGCAGGCCCAGAGAGGTCCAGACATTCACCCAGGGTTATGCAGTGGGTCAAAGAGGCACACACAAAACAAACAAGCAAACAAACGTAAAACACTTAAAGAGAAAAAATTCTGTTTCAAGTTTTCTTTCTTAAAATATCTTGGAGCATACAGCCAGGCGCGTGGCATATGTCTGTAATCCCAGGGTTCCAGAGGTGAAGGCAGGAAGATCAGGAATTCAGGGCTATCTTCAGCTACATAGTGAGTTTAAGGTAACCTAGACTGTGTGAGACTCTTCCTTCAAAAGAAGAAAAGAACGTCTGTGTGTGTGTTTGTGTGTGTGTGTGTGTGTGTGTGTGTGTGTGTGTGTGTGTGTGTGTGTGTGTCTCCTGGCATACTCATGTGCCCATAGTGTTCACTAGTGGTCATGGGCAGCACATATCCTAGGTTAGTGCCTGGACACTGGACACCATCAACAGAGTCACGGAAAACCTATGCTTGGTGGCTGCTGGATCAGGCCCGGAGTTCAGAGACTCTGGGAAAGAGCGAGCCCAGCCTGGCTTCAGTCTGGGTGCCCTGCACCAGCGCCCTGCTCCCTTCCCCTGACCCCAGAGTCTGGGTGCCCTACACCAGTTCCCTGCCCCCTTCCCTGGCTCCTGTTAGCGCCAGGGCTTCACATTGTGGAAAAAGTCCTTCTGAGTCCTTCTGTGTTTGCTTTTCAGGCTCTGAGGGCCCTTTGGGAGCAGGATGCGGGGGATTGGGGTGGGGATGGAGTGGTCTTGTTTCTTTTGCCTGTTTGTGGCCTCGGGGCTCAGACCAAGGAATCAAGATAGCCACATGGGGTAGGGACCTGTCAGGCCAACCCCCTCTTCTCCACTCCCTCACCCCAAGTTTCCTGGGAGTAAGATGCTAGGACCTTATGCAATGTGTGTGGTGAGGGTCTACACGCACACCTGAGGCTGCCTGGGCGCCTGGCCAGGCCCTGCTCTGGACTGTAAAGGGTGGCCTCGGCTCCTATTTCACCTCTTGTGGGATCCGTGACACCCTCTGCCAGGCTGATATGGGGTCCCTAACTGTAAGTCACCTTCTCCCTACCACACTCCTCACCACACTCTGGGTGGGGGGCTGAGAACCCTGGGTCTGACCAGCATGTCCACACTGCTTGCCTGACCCCCAAGGATGATAGCATTATGGGCTCAACGGGTCATGGCCAATCTGGGGCCCATGTAAACAGACTTACTGCCCTGTGGGATACACATGCCACCAGCCTGTATGTCTGTACCCATGGTATAGCCAGCTGGCCCAGGGTGAGAGGACCACTGTCTGGGGTTCAGCATGGGACTGCAGGTCTTGTGATGGGGGATCTGAACTTCATCCCAGCTGGCCTGTCTGAGAGGGTCCTCAGGGACCATCCAGATACCCAGTAAGCCACTCTCTTCTTCAAGTCTGCTTTTTTTTATTTCACACATTCCTTTCAGAGTGAAATGATTGCGTTTTAAATAAAGAAATTACATAGCATGGGGGCTGACTGGATCTGACTCAGCTGCTCTGTGAAGCCATCTTATTTTATTTGTTTATTGTGCATCAGTGTGTGGAGACAACCTGTAGGAGTCAATTCTCTCCCTCCACCGTGTGGGTTCCTGGAATCAAACCCAGGTCTTCAGGCTGGGTGGCAGGTGCCGGGTTTGCCAACATCCCCATCCTGCTAGCCATCTCACGAGCCAGAGGATGGGTTGGGGGACTGAGTGTGGTCCCCATCTCCCTCTTCCTCAGTGTCTGTGCTAGGCTGTGGGAGCACCACCCCTGAATGTTGCTTGGGAATGCTGCAGTCATCAGTGAGGTCACTGAGGGCTGGTGGAGGTGGGCAGAATTGACTGTGGTGTGGCAGGTGGGGAGCCCTGGAAAAAGTATGAACACTTACAGAGAACAGACAATTGTCAGGGAGCAGAAGGCAGAAGGCTGCCCATGTTGAAAAGAGTCCATGGGCCAGGCCACGTTCCTCAGGGCTTAAACATCCGTATCTGTCATGCCGCCTCATGGCTGGGAGGTAATGAGGTCTGGTCCCAGCTGGGGTGCCCCATCCGATCAAAGTTCCCTCAGTGTGGCCAGGGACTTTAGGAGTCCCTCAGACTCACCCTCGGAAGGGCTGTCCATTTCCCCTCAGCCCTCTGGCTCCCTGAGGTATGGAGGTGTACCTCCTCAGCTCTTCCCATCAAAAGTCATCACGGGTGACAACAGGTCAGGAGACTTGAATAACATGTTTCTTTTAACTGCAATTTATTTCTTTTACTTTCCATTTATGGCCTGAGATTCAGTTTTCCTCTTGACAGTGGCCACATAAAGCTCATGCCTGGATAGTTTATTAGGTGGAAGAAAATTATGAACCCAGTACCAGGATGGGCAGGAGGCCGCGGAGGGCACCTTTTGTCCCCCACCAGTCCAGGCCAGGTACGACAGCCTCATGTTGAAAGATCCACATCTGAGTATGGCACAAACATCAGCTGACCCCTGTGAGCCTGTGGCTGGGGCTAAGTGTGTCTTTACACACTTAAGTGCCCACCCCCAGTTCTCCGTGGGGGACTAATGTGACCCTACTGCTGTAGGCCAGGAGGCTGAAGCTCACAGAGCACAAGTGACCTACCTACCAAGCTCGTGTAGCCAGGGGATGGCGAGTCTCGCTTAGGAGGGAGGGATGTGGACAGATGTGAGTGTGCAGCAGTGATGGTGGGAGACAGAGTCTCACACAGGGTACCCTGAAACTTGATGTGTTAACCAAGGATGACCTTGAACTTCGATCCTCCCGAGTTCTGGGATGACCGGCACATTCCAGCATTTCCAGTTTTCGCTGATGTGGGAATGGAACACCCAAGTCTTGTGCAGCATGGGCAAGAATTCTACCACATTAAACACATTCCCAGCCCGTGACCCACTCTCCCAAGGAGCCTCCATGACCACTCTCTGGGGTTTTCTTACAGGATGCTGTTTCCCACCTGACCAAACCTGTGGAAACACATGAGTCAGGAACCCCAAGACATTCTCTCTGTGACAGCACCCACACACCTGGGATGTCTGTTAGGGGGCATTCTCCAGAAACCTTTGTGAGCAAATGGACATTGTTTACTGTTGGCTGCAACTCGCCTTCCTGTGTTAGATGAGAAGGTCAGGCTGGCGAGGGCAAGCTGCTTGCCCTGAGACGCACTGTGAGCCCCAGCATCTGTCCACCTCAGAAGATGTCTCGCCCTCCTCAGACTCCTCTGGGCTGGGGTGTCAAGCTGATCACTCCTACTGTGCTCAGAAAGGGGCCAGGCAGACTCTAGAGGGGGCAGGCAACAGAGGCACTGTGATCTCGAGTGATCATGGGCAAAGGTGGTGCCTTCCACAGGGCCAGGAAATGTCGACCTTCCTCCTTGCTTCATGAACCTCTCAGTGTAGAGCCAACAGTTTCTGGATTCTTAATAGCCTCATCCACTCATTCATTAGTTCACTCACTAATTCAATGAAGTATCCTAATAAAATAAAATAAATAAATAATGCAAGTCTTGTTGTTTGTTTTACTATAATGGACTACCAGAGGCAGACAGCTTTATAAAGAAAAGAGGTGGGTTTTTGCTTTGTTCAGGTTCTGGAGGAGCACGGTCGAAGGGCTGCATCAGGGGCACAGTCCCAAGGTAGTTCAGTGTCCTTTGGTGGGAGGTAGAGTGTGTGTGTGTTCTCTCTCCTTGAAAAGGCACCAAAATTTCCTTCCTCCTGGCTTGCTCAACATTAACTGTCTGTCCACCTCAAAACACCCTAGGTTACACCTTCTTACAACACCTGGAGACTGAATTGCCATAGGAGTTTGGGGGTCCCCAACCATTCAGCTTCAAAGCAAGGGAGAATGTCTGCTTCTGTCAGGTTTATCTGCAGATGTGAAAAGATCTGCACGTGTGGAACACCAGGTAAATGCACAGACAAAGGGTCTAGTTCAGAGGCCAGCTTCATGGCCTCTCTTTGCAGCCTGTTTTTTCCTCAGAAATGTGTGTCTTTCATTTAACAAAACCCCTTGTTAGGGGAGCATGGCACAGAGCTCAGGGAGTAGTGTCTGGGTTGCTAGGAAAAAGAAACCATCTTCTTCCCAAATTGGGGTGCTCTGGGTCACCTCATTTCTCCTAGCTATCTTGCGGTGTTCAGAGCCAGGCTCTGTGAGGTCCTATTCTTCCCCCCCCCCCCCCCCCCAGCCAGTGCCCTCCCCTTCAGTGTTCGGGACTCTGTGTCCTGCCCTGTCTCTTGCCCAATCCTCCTCTCTCACAGGCTGTTACACCTTTTTTTTCTTCCTTCCCATGCTTCAGATCTCAGCATTTTGTCAGGGCTGAGGAGATGACAAGTCTGATTTAGCATATCTTAGCTAGGGTTTCTGTGGCTGTGAGGAGACACCATGATCATGGCAACTCTTATAAAGGAAATATTTAATTGAGGTGGTTGCTTACTGTTTCAGAGGTTTATTCCATTATCATCATGGTGGGACATGGTGGTGTGCAGGCAGATATGGTGCTGGAGAAGGAGCTGAGAGTCCTACGTCTTGATCAGCAGGCAACAGGAAGTGAACTGAGATACATGTGACCACCTCCACAGTGACACACTTCCTCCAACAAGGCCATATCTACTCCAACAAAGCCACACCTCCTAATAGTGCCACTCCCTATGAGAGTCATTTTCTTTCAAACCACTGCAGGTAGTTTGCATAACTTTAGCTCTGCAAGGGTGCAGACAGGCAGGTCACTGGAGGTCACTGGCTGGCCAGCCCAGGAGAGTCCATGAGCTCCAGGTTCAGGGAGAAACTGTCTCAAAACATAAGGTGGAACATGATGTGGAGGAGGAAGAGGCCTGATCTTGACCTCTGACCTCTACATAAGTGTGCATATATCCATATAAACACATACACACACACACACACACACACACACACACACACACACACAAGAGAGAGAGAGAGAGAGAGCTTCCCAAGGTAATCCTGAGACAACCCTAAGTGATCATCCTATGGGCCTGTGCCCCAGTTTAGGGGCTTCTATAGAAGGAGCTAGGTACACACACCTACTTCATACAGTTACCAGACTACCAATAAAAAACAAAGTTCAAAGTCCAATGTGGTGGCACAAGCCTGTAATCCCAACCCTTGGGAGGCTGAGGCGGGAGGATCGAAGCCAAGCCAAGCCAAGCCAAACCTAATCAAACAAAAAAGCAAACATACCTTGTTAAGTATGAATTTCAGAGAAACGGCAAGTGATGTGTGGGAGTGGATACATCTCACATACTGAGTGGGGGGTGCTTATACTCAGAATTGTGTTGAGAATCTCTAATTCCAATGAAATTTGGTATTTTGTAATTCATCTGGCAGCTTTGGCAGCCCCTGCCCTCCTGGCTTCCTCATAGGATGGGCTTAACCAGCAGCCTACAAGCCCCTGCAGGCTGGAAGCTTATCTGGGCAAGCCACTGAGGTATACACACTAAGCCCACCATAGAAAACCTGATGGCAGGCTTTCACTAGGAAGACAGTGCCTGAGGGCAGGAGGAGTGAAGGGATCCTGTCCCAGCCAGGTGTGGTGCAACATGGCCCCTCCCATCTCTGAGACGCCAGTGGGTTCTGAGCTGGATGTCACATCACAGAGTCCTGTGAAGTGACTGACTAAACTTTAACTGTTAACCTGACAACTCCTGGGGTCATCTGAAAGAAGAGCCTCAGCTGAGGAATTCCTACATCAGACTGGCCTGTGAGCATGTCTGTGGAACACTCTCTTGAATATTAATGTAGGAGGGTCCAGCCCACTATGGGTGGCACCATCCCTAGGTCCTATAAGTAAGTATAAGGAAGCTGGCTGAGTACAAGGCAGGCTGAGAGCCAGCCAGCAGCATCCTCCATGGCTCCTGCTGTACTTGTTTGTCTGTGAAGGGAGTTTTTTAGTCGGAGGAACTGCTGTGCGGAACAGTAAGTGGGCCTGCCTTCGTTCCTGCCTTTAGTTCCTGCTTTGACCTTCTCGATGATGGACAGAGATGTGGAACTGTAAGCTGAACAAACCTTTCCCTCCCCTTAGTTGGCTTCAGTCTGAGTGCTTCATCGTGGCAACACAAGGGACACCAGGACCCTGGCCTCACTCCGACGTCATACAGGTCACCTCTCCTAGCACTAGTGTGGGCAAGATGTTCTCCCATGGTCACTGGGGCTCAGAGCAGGGTGCACCTGGTCACAGACAGCTACATGCAGGTCCTTTTCCTAGGCTGTGACGGAGCCTCCTTCAGGCAGAACCAGGAACCTTCGGCATGCTCTATCCATTCTTTGAGTAGAGTGGTCAAGTCTGCAGCAAGCTGCAGTAACCTCCTCAACTCTGCATCAGCTCAGCTCCCGACTCAGCCGGGCTCCCTCTGCCTTCAGTGCAGGGAGAAGCCCCCACCTAGCCTGGGAATCCTGAACAGAGAAGAAGGGCGGCGTTCATGAGATTTGAGCCTGAACAGACAGGGCAGAGGCGGTTGACACTGAGCTGGCCACGGGCTGGGAGGCCAGGCAGGAGCTAGGCTCAAATCTCATCTTTCATTTTCTTGGCCGTGTTGGGGGTGGAAGCCAATGCCTGCATCTGTAAACCCCTCTCTCTGGCCCTTTTGAATTCTGTCTCTAAAAAGGGACTGTGTGAACCAAGGCACCCCAATGCCCCAGGAAGTGCCAGCTGCTGGACTTCTGTACCCTCGGGACTTGTGGCTCCTCCAAAGAGAAGAGGGAACCCTTCTCAGGCCTGGGCCTCTGACCTTTCCCTCCTGACTCTAGGCCTGCACTCATGCTTGCGCAGGAGTGCATGTGTGTGCTCATGTCGTGCACATGCTTTGCATTGTGTGCATGTGTTGGTGCAGCACATGAATGTGTTGTGTGTATACCCATGCATGCATATGTGTGTCATATATGGGGTTATGTGTGAATGTGTTATATATATATATATATATATATACATATATATGTATATATATGTGTATATATACATATATATGCATATGTATGTGTTATGTGTGTTGTGTATTATGTGTATATGTACATGTACCTATATTTTGTGCATGTGTTGCATGCATGTGTTGGTGTGTTTTGTGTGGGGTGGATCACATATGCATGTATGTGTCACATGCATATGCTGGTGTGTGATGAAGAGGGGCTGCACTCTGTGGGTGGAATATTTCAAAGTCATCACCTGCCTGGGGAACAGTGGGCTGG